>NC_059267.1:8354280-8386780 GCF_017591435.1 Portunus trituberculatus
CTCTCTCTCTCTCTCTCTCTCTCTCTCTCTCTCTCACACATTATCTCTCCTCCTCCTCCTCCTCTTCTCTCCTTCCTTCCTCCTTCCCTTCTGACGACTATCTAATTAGGTCACGTAGAAGGGGAAGAAGGAGTAGAAGAAGAAGGAGTAGGAAAAGGAGGAGGAGGAGGAGGAGGAGAAGAAGAAGGAGGAGGAGGAGGAGGAGGAAGAGGAGGAGGAGGTGGAGGAGGCAAATTTACTACATATATCGAAGGTAATGAAGGAAAATACCTGTCTCTCTTACTTCTCTTTTTCCTCCTCCTCCTCTTCCTCTTCCTCCTCCTTCTCTTCCTCCTCCTCCTCCTCCTCCTCCTCCTCCTCCTCCTCCTCCTCCTCTTCCTGCCCTTCCTCTAAGTCTCTCCTCAAGCAGCGTATTGAGGAAAAAAATACAGTTTACGTGAAGGTAATGCGTATAACAATCAGTGTTAATTTTCCTCGGGTAGCGAAGCGGTGTCTCCCTCCATGTGTGTGTGTGTGTGTGTGTGTGTGTGTGTGTGTGTGTGTGTGTGTGTGTGTCCTCTCGGGTCAATTCCAGAGGTAAGCAGAGTGGAAATACCTGTTACTCTCATTCCACTCATTCCAGGCTACATTCCTCACCATTCCACCACCACCACCACCACCACCACGTACTCCACCACTACCACCGCCACTTCTCAACCCAGTCAACTTTCTAACGATCTTCCCCACTGACTAACTGACTACCGTGCGTTGGTCTGCCGTTAGTATTAAGCTTAGACACGAGTCAGGAAGCAGGGAATTATGTCAACAGGGAGGGAAGAAGAAGGAGGCGCTGCAGAAGTAGGAAGAGGAGGAGCAGTAAAGCATGTAAAGGAAAAAATGGATGCAAATAATGATTAAAAGGAGGAGAAAAAGGAGGAAGGTGAAGCAGAAGGAAAGGGAAAAGTAGATGCATTTAACGAGAGGACCAGAAAGGGATATTAGGAAAAAAAGGAATAATGGAGGAAAAAGAAAAGGAAAGGTGCCATAGGATAATAAAAGAGAAGAGTAAGAAAATTTAGGAAAAGGAAAGGTTTAGGTAAATAGGAGGGAAAAATTTGTAATTGTAAAAGAGGTGAAGAAAAACAAGAATTGCACGAGAGTAAATTAGAAAGGAGGAAGAATAGAAAGAAAAAGGAATGTGAATTAGTGAAAGATAAAGAAAACAAAGAACAACATAAAGGAAAGAACGGAAGAAGGTGAATAAAAAGAAATTTAAAGAAAAAAGGGGGTAATTTTTTAAACGCAAGAAACTTTAAGATGAAAAGAAAATTAAAAGAAAAAGAATAACAAGAAAAAAAAATATAGAAATAAAAGAAAATCTAAGTTTATAATATTACAGAAAGCAGAATAAGTGTGTTTAATGACATCAGGCAAAAAAGAAAAGAAAAGGAAGAAGGTGAATAAAGGATGAATAAGAAAAAGAAGTAGAAAAAGAATAAGAAAATGGAAGAAAACAAGAATGTATACTACAATAAACACGAAGAAGACTGGATCGAGTAAGATGATAATGAGAGGAAGCAGCAAGGGGAAGAAGATGACTGGAGAAGGAGGAAGAGAAGAAGAGGAAGAAAAAGGTGGAAGGAAAAAAGGAGCACAGGGAGAACATAAGAAATATAACACATGTACCCAAATAACGAGGAGGAGAAGGAGGAGGAGGAGGAGGAGGAGGAAGAAGAAGAAAACGAGGAGGAGGAGGAGAAGGAGGAGGAAGAAGAAGAAGAAGAAAACGAGGAGGAGGAGGAGGAGGAGGAGGAGGAGGAGGAGAAAAGGAAAAGGAGATAAGAATGAAGCAAAATTTATGGCGAAAATCGTGCACATTCAGTCAAGATATTTCGATGAAGGAGGAAGAAATGGAGAGAGAGAGAGAGAGAGAGAGAGAGAGAGAGAGAGAGAGAGAGAGAGAGAGAGAGAGAGAGATGAATGAATGAATGAATAAAGAAGAGTGAGAAGAAGGAAAGATAATGATTAGTGCTGAGAAATAGTACAACAGTAGTAACAATTCACATAATAAAACTTCCCCTTAAATGCATAAACAAGGAAAGAAACGTAAACAGAAAACGTATTGAGTGTACTTAAAACAATCGAATGAAAACGGGAGGTACACAAACATTTGGAAATACATGTATAGATAAATAAACATAAATAGATGAATGTCTAAATCCTTTCACTGCGATACGAAACAATTATAAGTACCAGAAACAAAGAATGAGACTCTTCTAAACATCTGCAAGAACGAAGAGGATTGAAAATAATAGGTCTTGCAATTTCTACCCAACTTAACCCCTTCAATACTGGGACACATTTTTAACACGAGTTTTGGGTACGATTAAACTATATTATTTACATTAGAAAGGGTCTATGGAGGTCAGAAGATTAATGGTCAGAGTCTTCACTAATTTCTTCCCACATATAAGTTTCTGAAGCTATACAGAATTGCAAGTAGTAAACAAAATGAATACGAAAACGCGTCATAGCACCGAAGGGGTTAAAGAATAGATGTGACTATACAAAAAGATATCTCAGAGTTATTAATAAAGGATGAAATTCTTCAGAGTTAAAGAAGAGTGTAGGTTGGGTTTCCTCACTCGGGGCAACGGTTTCCTAGCGGGTGGGCTTTGAGATAGGAGGTGCCCCAAAAAATATCCCCTTTAGCCCATAAATTCCCGTAAATAATTGAAAAAAAAGGAAAGAGTCTCACAGATGGAAGTAATGCCTCATGCCTGGACGGATAGGGTCTCTGTATAGATGTAAAAGCTAGAAAGGATGTGAAGAACTGAAAACAATACTAAATATCTAACTCCGTGAAAGTTTTACCTAGATATGAGGTGTAAAATGTAAACAAAGACAGTAGAATTAAGTTTAGCTGCTTGTGAAGATGGTGACTTAGTTGTGTTGAATGAATAGACCAATCAATTGAGTGTTTGTGAGTGTTTCTTTATATTTTATGAGGCACAACACTAAATAACACAAACTTTCTTCTGTCTCCTTCAGAAATTATAGAAAGATGGGTTTCGTTGTTCTATTTTCCAGTGAAGACGCGGAAAATGGAGATAATTGTGATAAAAAATGGACTAAGAGAAAGAAAAACAAGAGAAAGAAAGATAAAGAAGAAAAGGATCAGTAAGAAAGAAAGAAGGTGAATAGTTAGGAGGGAAATAGAAAATAAGGAGATGGGAAGGAAGAAAAAAATTAGGAAAAAGAAGAAAAGAAGTAAGAGGAGAAGAAGAAGAATGGTTTTAATGGGGAAGGAAGATAAAAGAGAAGGAATGCAAAGGTGTTAGTGTGCAAATAATAGGTGGAGGAAGGCGGAAAAAAATAGGAGGGAGAGGAGGACGAGGAGGAGGAGGAGGAGGAGGAGGAGGAGGAGGAGGAGGAGGAGGAGGAGGAGGAGGAGGAGGAGGAGAGGGAACCGTAATGCATCTTCAGCTGAGGAAACATGAAATACGACTTAAAATTCTCTTCTTTTTCACACGCCATTTGTTTCCGAAGACGAACAGGCAAAGAGAAGAGAGAGAGAGAGAGAGAGAGAGAGAGAGAGAGAGAGAGAGAGAGAGAGAGAGAGAGAGAGAGAGAGAGGAAGTAAGGGGAATAGATGGTTTTGGAGTTAAGGGAAGACAGAGAGGTAAAAGAGGAAGAGGAGGAGGAGGAGGAGGAGGAGGAGGAAAAAGAGGAGGAGAAGGAGGAGAAAGAGGAGGAGGAGAAGGAGGAGAAGGGAAGAGAATTGAAGATAGGAAGGTGGAGGGAACGTGTTAGTGAGGGAGGAAAACTGGCATTAAGGGCGATGGAGATAAGGAAAAAGAGAGATAAATGAGACGAAGGTGAGAGAGGGAAGATGGAAGAAGCGTAAGAAAGAAGATATAAATGAGACTAAGGAAAGAAAGAAGGAAGAAGAAGCGTATGGTAGTTTAAGGTGAAAGGGAGAATAAGAAAAACAAACAAGAGATGGAGAAATGTAAAGGAGAGAAGGGAGAGTATAGATAAGATGGTGAAAGAAAAGGGTAAAGAAATCAAGGAGAATAGAAGTACAAGGCATAAAAAACGAGAAATAAAAGGAGATAAGGTAGGATAAAGAAACGATAAGGGATGAAAAGATAAAGAAAACAGATGCAAGAAAGAAAAGGAAATGATGAAGAGGGATGAAGATGAGGGATGTAAGGATAGACTTTATTGTAGATGAAGATATAAGGAGATGTATGAAGATATAAGCGATGAAGGAGGAAGTGAAAAGGAAGTAAGAAAGAAAACGGAAGAAGACTGGAGAAGGTATACAGCAGCAATGACAAGGAGACAAGAACTGTTAAACTGATAAGACGTAACGAGGTACCATTGTCTTGTTAGAGTATAAACGTTGATCAAAGTATTCTTGCAACCACCCCCAGCTTGTCTCAGAAGTGACCGCTACACGTGGCTGCCTAAATAAAACAAAAGAATTAAATTATATCACTAAAATCATGTAAACTCCACTAAAAACCCTTATGACTTCCACGAAAACCTGTTGAAAGTGGCTAGTTGAGATACGACACGACACTGAAACGTTTTAGAATGCAGACTTTTGAGACTTCACTTCCTGGAACAGTAATGGTACACGAGTAACCTTTATGTGACAGACAACATGGCTCTAGTTGGTGACACATAAATCAAGGATACAAATTATGTCCTTATCCTTTTATTTCGGAATGCTTTTAATATTTCTGAATGTTTAATGATTATGACATGATCTTCTAAATTCTATGCCGTTCATTATTTCTACGTTTACCCTCATTTGTTCTCGTTTTTGTTTTTTGTTTTTTCACCCTGACTTATATATTCTACAGGGCGTCATAGTATTAATACATGAAGGCAAGCAAGTTTCCAGGAGTAATGCAAGGTAAGGTGAATATGGTAGATGATATTCCCAAAGCAGGTAACCTTTCACCACATCAAGGTTTTTTCAACATAATTTTATGAAGCTATTTTTTATCTTTTAATCTTCTCATCATTGAATTTTCTCTTTTACTTTATTTTTGTATCGTATTTTTTTTTTTTCCTTTTATTCCATTGTGAATAATTCTTTTCTGCTCCCTTATTTCCTCAAATTCTCCCTCCTTCTCCACTTCTTTATCTCACCGCTATTTTATCTCTCTGTCCCTTCTTTCTCACTTTCTCTTCTTTATTCTCAATATAACAGTTTCCTTTTCTTTTCCCCTTTCTTATTTTATCTTCATCTTTTTCCCTCATTTCTCCCATTCTTCCTTAATTACTTTTCCTATCCTTTATTCCCTTTTCTTCCTACGTACCTCTTTACTTTCTCTCCATACCTGTCTCATTTCTTCCCTCCCATCTCTCCTTACCTCCCTCCCTCCCTCCTTTTCTCTCTCACAGTACATCAACTAACGTATCCTCAGGTATGGTGGTTCCCCGCTGTTATAATGACACTAATTAGAAAATGCAGGTGTTACGTAGACTAGGTGTGGGAACCCAAGTGTTTTATCGCCCTACTCACCGACCTCCCGCGCGCGCGCCCATGTGTGTGTGTGTGTGTGTGTGTGTGTGTGTGTGTGTGTGTGTGTGTGTGTGTGTGTGTGTGTGTGTGTGTGTGTGTGTGTGTGTGTGTGTGTGTGTGTGTGTTTTCTTTTTGTGTGTTTTTCGTGCTTGTTCTTCATGTTGTGTCTGCGTTTGATTGCATGTGTGTGTGTGTGTGTGTGTGTGTGTGTGTGTGTGTGTGTGTGTGTGTGTGTGTGTGTGTGTGTGTGTGTGTGTGTGTGTGTGTATGTGTTTACTAAGGAAGTGTTTACACACACAAGGGACACACACACACACACACACACACACACACACACACACACACGCAAGAGAATAGGAAAATGTCATAATGCTTTTTGGTCCTCCTCTTTTTTCTCCTTCTTCTTCTCCTCCTCCTCCTCCTCCTCTTCCTCTTCCTCTTCTTCCTCCACCTTCTTCTCCTCCTCCTCCTCCTCCTCCCCTCCTCCTCATGAAACATGAAATGGACGCGTTCAAGACTCGTAGCGATAATTAATGAGTTCTTTGACTTTTTTCTGCATTTTTTTTTTCAGCAAGGAAGAAATGTGTGTGTGTGTGTGTGTGTGTGTGTGTGTGTGTGTGTGTGTGTGTGTGTGTGTGTGTGTGTGTCATCAGACCCTTCATACACACACACACACACACACACACACACACACTGACCAGATCACACAAGCTCTTGTTTCCAATAATTCTTGTCCATGATAAACTATTAGTCTGTCATTTGTGAATAAACGACCCACTTGCGTGTTTACTCTCCCCTCCCTGCCTTTCCTCTCCCTCTTCACTCGCTCCCTCACACTCACCCTTTCTTTCTTCCTCCATTCCTCCCTTCCTCCCTTTTCTACCTTGTCCTTCCCGGAGTAAAAATGTGGACCCATTTACCTTCGCTACATTCCTGAGTACATATTTTATTACTCATGTTCACAGTCCTTCAAGATTATGGTGTTACTTCACTCAGCCTCCTCCCTGTCCCTCTCTCTCTCTCTCTCTCTCTCTCTCTCTCTCTCTCTCTCTCTCTGTTTTTTTATTGATTCCTGTTGTATTTCTTTCGTTTTATTTTTATATTTTCTTCATTTTTCTTGTCTTTCTTTAGTTTTTTTTCTTTTCTTCTTCTTCTTTACTTATTCAATTATTCCTTGTCCGTGTTCTTCTTCCTCTTCTTCTTCTTTTTCTTATCTTTTCCTTGTCTTTCTCCTCCTCCTCCTCCTTCTCCTTTTTTTCATCTTCCCCCTCTTCCTTCTCCTCCTCCTCCTAATCCTCCTCCTTTTCCCCGTTCTCTATTTCCTCATTCTGTGTCCAAATCACACTTACCCTACTCACTTGAATGAACACACACACACACACACACACACACACACACACACACACACACACACACACACAGGTGAGTATTGAGCGCCACTCACCTTTCCACACACACACACCTGGCCAGCAGCGTGCAAGTAAAGAGCGTAAAGTATTAGTTCCTTACTCAGGTGTGTGTTCGACTGACCGTGGGGAGAGAGAGAGAGAGAGAGAGAGAGAGAGAGAGAGAGAGAGAGAGAGAGAGAGAGAGAGAACATTTCGGATATACTTTAAGTGTGTTTTTATGTTTTTTTAAGGTACTTTTGTGTGCTTGTTTGTTTTTCGTGCGTGTGTGTATCTGTGTGTGTAGTAGCAGTAGTAGTAGTAGTAGTAGTAGTAGTAGTAGTAGTAGTAGTAGTAGTTGCAGTAGTGGTAGTAGTAGTAGTAGTAGTAGTAGTAGTAGTAGTAGTAGTAGTAGTAGTAGTAGTAGTAGTAGTAGTAGCTGCAGCTTGAGCAAAATCTTCTAATCTTGAGCAAGTGTGTGATAGGCAGCCACAAATAAAGAAAAAGAACTGAAACTGACTGAATGATTGATGAAGTAACAGACCAACTGACCAACTAACTAAACCAACCACCGAACACAACAAACACCAAACACAAGCCCAGCAGAAGTGTACGACCAACAAACTAACCCTGAGCAATGAAAAAAAGAACGTTCATAAACCAAATAAGAAGCAAAGCACGCGAAAGTAGTAAGTAAAAAAAATAAATAAACGAAGCAGACAAGAGCGAGGAATCTCAGCAAGGGACGCGCAGACGAGAGAGAGAGAGAGAGAGAGAGAGAGAGAGAGAGAGAGAGAGAGAGAGAGAGAGAGAGAGACGCGAAGGAAGAAGCGAAATATTGAGAACCGCCTGGTGTGGTTGCCGCCTTGATACCCTTCCTCTTATCAGCGCTCGCCTGCCTGTCTCCCCGTCCCTCCCCATTCCTCCACGCTCCATCCCTCCGCTTCCTGCCCCTCTCCCCAGTCCTCTCCCCGGGCCGTCAGACACACGATCAGTTTGTGCGGTAATCACCCCACACACAGCCTTCCCGTGCGGGTGTCGGAGTGAGGGAGGAGGTGACAGCAGGTCCCACGCGCTCAGAGGGATGGCTTGTCCCCGGCCCGCTGACACCCAGGTGTTCCCGGCGCGCCGAACACGTCTCCCAGGCCACCGATACCCGATCACGGCGCCGATAAGAGCCACCATGGAGGGAGAGGGAAAGGGTGGAGGGAGGGAGCGGGTAGCGGGAGGATGGGAAGGAAGAGAAGGAGCCAGTAGATGGACAGATATCGTCATGTTTTGCCAGTGAAGCAGGGAGAGAGCAGTCATCCACTCTTCTCCTCCCTACTACTCCTCCGGCTCCTCCTCCTTCTCCTCCATCATCATCATCATCTCCCCCCGCTCTACCTCCCAGCAGGAGAATGTAACGATAGCCCCGGAATGTGTGGGGTCATTTTTTACGGCGGCGCGGCTCACCTGATGATCTAATCGTTGGTCATTGTGCCCCGCGTCACGCCACATGTAAACACCCGTGAAGACTCGATCCGCCCGTCCCTCCCTCGCCTCTCTCCTTCCTGGCACCCCCACATCCCATCATCACGCCCCTACTTCCCTACTGCCGCTCTCACACACCACAACTCCCGCCACGGTGTCCCCTCTAGCATTGTGTGTGTGTGTGTGTGTGTGTGTGTGTGTGTGTGTAACGTATATACTGTACACTGCACTAAATGAGAGAGAGAAGAGAGAGAGAGAGAGAGAGAGAGAGAGAGAGAGAGAGAGAGAGAGAGAGAGAGAGAGATATAATAACTTTTCTACCCGTTGCATTCACTTTTAAAAATTCCCGGTAATACAAGCGACAACAAATACCATTCCTTCAGAGTCATGAGGCATCATTAGTATTATTTCCTCACGTATAGTATTTGTAGACTGTCTAAACGCGGGCCGTGCAAATCGCTGATATAATACCCTGGAGAAACTGGTTGTGAGAGCGACGGCGTGGGTGAAGACTAGCTAGATGCAACACTGGTTCTTCCCCTCCTCCTCCCTCCTTCTTCCTCTTCTTCCCCTCCTCCTCCTCCACATCCAGGTGTCCACGCCCGCCCCGACAGGTGTATATACATTCCCCAGGATGCCCCGCGGCCCTCGTCCCTCTTATTACTCACTGTTTGTGGTCAGAATACGAAGACATTTTTCTCTTGGTGGGATTTCGTCTGCCACTGCACCTCTTCCTCCTCTTCCTCCTCCTCTTCTTTCTCCTTCTCCTCCTCTTCTTCCTCTGCCACCTCCTGCCTTCGATTTTCCTCCAAGAGTCTAGGTTCTTTGGTGGTGGTGGTGGCGGTGGTGTTGCCTCTATGTTCACCTCCCTTGCCTTTCCTCTCGCTACGTCTTCCACCGTCAGGATGTATACGTGAATGTCAAAGGGCTTCCTCCTCCTCCTCCTCCTCCTTCTCCATCCTACAGGAGACGAGAGAAAAGAGGAGTTAGTTTCCTGTTTCTTTCTTTTTTATTAGTATTTCCTTTTTAGCTTTTTTTCTGGCTTGCTTCTGTCTTGTCTTGCTTGTGTGTTTCCTTAAGCCATTTAGTCCTCCTTTTCTTCCTTCCTTTACCTATAAGCTAAACAAGACGACTACCAACCACCACCACCACCACTACTACTACTACTACTACTACTACTACTACTACTACTACTACTACTACTACTATTGCTACTACTACTACTACTACTACTACTACTACTACTACTACTACTACTACTACTACTACTACTACTACTACTACTACTACTACTACTACTACTACTACTACTACTACTACTACTGTTGCTGCTGCTGCTACACTGACCCTACACACACAACACCACCATCCCTCTCCTCACCACACCACAAGCCTCCTCGCATCTCCTCTTGACACCACACATATCCCATTACCTCCCCCGCCCCTTTCCTCGCCCTTAGAGCCACAGACCCCCATGGAGGAAGCCCGGCAGCCCAGCCCATCCACCGTCACCCCTTTAACCCTTCACACCCTCACAGCCATCACCATTATAGCCTTTATGAACTCACTTCCTCAGCCGTCACCATTAGCACACACCTTATCCTTGCGTCACGATCACAGCATCGCACTTCATAACCTCGAAAAAGCGGCTTTAAAACTCTCTCTCTTTCACCCATAACCTCCTTAACATACACACGTACACATACACACACCTCGCAGTCAGCCAACACACGCCCTTGGTCTCGTCCCGCTAGCAGGCTGACTTGCGGTGACCGGCGGCGCAGCGAACCAAGACCAAGTGACATTCCTGCCCCACGCATCATGACCGACAGCGCCAGAACCAACCAACAACCCGCCTGTGTCTTCTCTCCTGCCACCGCGTTCGGACCGTCACTGATCGAGGAGGAGGAGGAGGAGGGGGCGGCTTAGAAGGGAAGGCGTGCATTAGTTATATTGTGTCCGCACCTTCATCATTACACCTGCGAATTAATCCTCGGTTCGTCGTGATCCGCTTCCTCGGGTGTGACTGTCGTTTGAGGACCATGAGAGGTAATAACCTACACAAACCCTTCTTTTATTTCTCCTCCTCCTCCTCCTTATCCGCCTCCTCCATCCTCCTCCTCCACCCTCCTCCTCCACCTTTCCCATGCTCCTTTAATTTTCTTCTTCTTCTTCTTCTTCTTCTTCTTCTTCTTCTTCTTCTTCTTCTTCTTCTTCTTCTTCTTCTTCTGACACACACGCTTTTGGCCTTTCCGAAAAACTTTCTCTTCTCTCACTCGGTTTATCTCGTTTTTCCAATTATGCTAGACTCACTCTCACGCTGCCCTCGTACACACACACACACACACACACACACACACACACACACACACACACACACGTGGGTATTCTACAATGAGTTTGAATTTGCTTATATCTAAGAAAGAAATTAAATGTATCTCCTTACGTTCCAGAGAGAGAGAGAGAGAGAGAGAGAGAGAGAGAGAGAGAGAGAGAGAAATGTCCTTGTTCGCAGTTTAGAAAGATGGGGAAGATGAGTTTTAAGTAATAAATAAATATGATGGGCAAGAGGGAACAAAGGTGAAAATGAGAAAAGAGAAAGTTATGGAGACAAGGAATAGAAAGAAAAAGGAAAATTTATTGTAATGATTACTTGATGAGAAGGGAAGGAAGTTAAAGTCAGATTACGTGTGTGTATGTGTGTGTGTGTGTGTGTGTGTGTGTGTGTGTGTGTGTGTGTGTTTCAAATTTATTAGTACTCTGGATTTATAATGACTAGCTCTCTCTCTCTCTCTCTCTCTCTCTCTCTCTCTCTCTCTCTCTCTCTCTCTCTCTCTCACCATCCTTCAATTAAGCCCAGCACATCTTAGCTACCGTAACAATTAACAATTTTACTCGCGGAACTATTCACTGCTACCACCACCATTACCCTCGCCATCACCACCATTACCTCCACCATCATCACTACCGTTAGAAACATTACCTTCATCACCACCGTCACCATCATTACCTCATCTGTAGCAAAAATTTAACCTGAAGTGATATCGTTCCAATTTTTTTTTTTTTTTTTTTTTTTGAGGGGGGCGGAGGGAAGTGAGGGTGGAGAAACTACATATATATCGATATGAGATAAGAAAAAAAAGTGCAAGGATGGTTGGAAATTTTTATGGATCCTATAATTAGTTAAAAAAAGAGTATTACATTTGTTATTAAACCCAAGTCTAATTGAACCGTGGAATTGAATGTGACGTCAGCAAAAATTGATAGAAAAAAACGAAAAATTGAAGAGAGAGAGAGAGAGAGAGAGAGAGAGAGAGAAAAAAATATATAAGAACAAAAAACATATATGATACCTCTAATAATACTTATAATAACAATATGGAAGGAGAAACTCAACACCGCAGAACATCACGACTCTCTCTCTCTCTCTCTCTCTCTCTCTCTCTCTCTCTCTCTCTCTCTCTCTCTCTCTCTCTCTCTCTCTCTCTCTCTCTCTATCTATCTATCTCTCTCTCTCTCTCTCTCTCTCTCTCTCTCTCTCTCTCTCTCTCTCTCTCTCTCTAGGCTAGATATAAGAATTTTAGTTACGCGTGTAGCTTTTTATTATTTTTCTTTAGTCCTCCAAGAATAAAAGAACCTTCCACTCCAACAGAAAACGGAAGAATAAGAAGCCAGATACACTCATAAAAATAAAGATAGACAAATAAATAGATGAAGAGAGAGAGAGAGAGAGAGAGAGAGAGAGAGAGCATAGGTAGACTGATGAAAAGATAATCAAACGGACAAAACAGATAGAAGTATATGAAGAGAAACAGATCCATAGAGGGAGGCAGGTAGATACATAGATAGATAATAAGTAAACATTATCATTTTCTGCCATATTTTCTTGTATAAATTATTTTCATGCCTTGTTTTATCTTTTATTTTTCCTCCCACCAGAATTACTTGATATTATTATTCATTTATTATTTTGTGTCGTAGTTAATGAGGCAATGTTAAGGCAATGAAGGGAAGGAAGGGTATTAACGAAGGCGTGAGAGGAGAAGAAGAAGAAGAAGAAGATGATGATGATGATGATGAGGATGATGATGAAGCAAGAGAGGAAGAGGAAGAAGAAGATAAGTAGGAGGAGGAAAACCAGCAAGAACACGTAACTGAGAAAGTCACCACCAGGTCGTCCAGATACGCGGATGTTCCCTCCAAGTCCTGAGTTATGTAATTTATAGCCCTCTGGAAGGTGGCAGGAGCATTAGACAATCCAAAGGGCATCACTGGTATTGGTATAGTCCGAAGGAGTGATGAAGGCGGATATTATTTGGGCCTCGTCCGAGAGGGGAATCTGGTAGTAACCTTTAAGCAAGTCTATAGTGGTTACAAATTTGGCTACTCCTATACTATCTATAAGGTCCTCTATCAGGAAGGTCAATGTGTAGAAAAGTCTAGCAATAACTTTTTAAGATCAGACTGTTGTGAAGGTGTTAAGGAAAGAAACACCTCATCCAGGTTGGACATGATTTGGCTGTTTGAGGGGCGTCCTTTAGGTGACGAGAAGAGGAATTCGATGTCGGACTCTTCCTCGGGGGCACAGGACCAGACTCCTTCCTATCAGACATACAGGTACAGCGCGAGACAAGTCGTCCTCTGGTTCTCTGGAGTGGTAAGGTTTCATTAGATTAATATGAACAAGTTGGGAATCCTTACGACGGTCAGGAGTGTGGACCACATAATTTAATGGACTTAGTTTTTGAGCCACAACATAAGGTCCCATGAACTTACTGTGAAGAGCATTGCCTGGAGTGGGGAGAAAAGTAAAACCTTGTCTCCTGGTTTGAAACTTCTCATGACAGATTTGGGAAGAGAATTCTGTTGCATTTTAGTTTGAGATTTGAGGAAGTTTGATTTAGCAAAAGATCTGACTTCACTGATTTTATTCTTAAGGTTACTGATGTAGTCAGACACACTGGGGCTTGAAGGAGTATTTTGAGTAAACCATTGATCCTTTAATATTTTGAGAGGCCCCCTGATCTGTCTACCATAGAGTAATTCAAAAGGGGAGTAACCTAAAGAATCTTGAGGAGATTCTCTTAAAGCGAAGAGAAGGAAAGAAATACTTTCATCCCAGTCTCCTTGATGCTCCAAGCAATACTTCTTCATCATGGATTTTAATGGAGAAGAAGAAGAAGAAGAAGATGATGATGATGATGAGGAGGAGGAAAACCAGCAAGAACACGTAACTGAGAAGGAAGCAAGAAAACTGGGAAGAAGAAAGAAAAAGAGAATGAGGATGATGATGAAGCAAGAGAGGAAGAGGAAGAAGAAGATAAGTAGGAGGAGGAAAACCAGCAAGAACACGTAACTGAGAAGGAAGCAAGAGAGTAAACAGAAAAAAACACATCAGAGTCACAACACCACAGAAACACAAGAAGAAAACATGGGTTATAATGGTCCTGTCACGGTCGCCAATTGTTACGAAAAAGAAGACGATGAAATAAAGACGAGAAGCACAAAGAACAAGAAAAACTGGAGATAGAGATGATCGAATTAAATAAAGAAGAAAAATATCAGGGAGGAAAAAATACATGTGAAAAGAAACAGTACCGAAGAAAAAAACACGAGAGAGAGAGAGAGAGAGAGAGAGAGAGAGAGAGAGAGAGAGAGAGAGAGAGAGAGAGAGAGAGAGAGAGAGAGAGAGAGAGAGAGAGAGAGAGAGAGAGAGACTACACCTCAATGGGAAGACAGAAGAGAAGGAAGAGGAGAGAAGTGAAGGAAGGAGAGAAGACTTCGTAGTAGGAGGAAGACGAGGAGGAGGAGGAGGAGGAGGAGGAGGAGAGGAAAGGAGGATGAGGAGGAGGTTACAGTGTGGCGTCACAATTAGGCTGGCCACCCTTTCATCTCCTCCTCCTGAGACGGCGCTGGACCTGCGAATCTTTCATCATAAATAACGAAGATTGTGGAGAGAGAACGAGAGGAACCCAGCACTCCCCCCCCCCAGCCACGCCAGCCCCGCCAGCCCCGCCAGCCACACTCCCTCTCCCTCTCCCTCCTTCAGGCTTCATGTGTGTGTGTGTGTGTGTGTGTGTGTGTGTGTGTGTGTGTTTCTGAGACCTGATGATAATGTTAGAGCCTCCGCCAAGCTTCCATTACAGCCTATTTATATTATGTATGTGTATATATGTGCGTTGCATGTATGTAGGTGTGTATGTATGTGTGTGAGCATGTATGAAGAGACGTCTGTTTTTTTATTATATTTCTCTCTCTCTCTCTCTCTCTCTCTCTCTCTCTCTCTCTCTCTCTCTCTCTCTCTCTCTCTCTCTCTCTCTCTGAGTTTTTAAAGTTTTTTTCTTTCTTTCAATCCCAGACTCTGGATTTTCCAACGAGATTTCTTTTTACTATACACTTTTTACTATATACAATTTTTCTTGCCAGTTATTATATTACTCATGTAGCCATTCCGTTGTTAGTGATGATAACAACAACAACAACAACTACAACAGCAACAACAACAACAACAACAACAGCAACAACAACAATAATAATGATAATGATAATAATAATAATAATAATAATAATAATAATAAAAAATAAGTAATGATCATGATAGTGTTGGTTATCATTATTATTAGTTATTTTCATTTTCATTGTTATTATTTCTACCATTATTATCATCATTATTATTATCGTTATGAAGGGAAAGTTCGGTCATGTTTCTTCGTGTACATAATTTTCTGTCTCATGTACGCCAGATAGAAACAACACACACACACACACACACACACACACACACACACACACACACACACTTTAGATTTACAGTATTGGCAAAAATACACCACCACTACCACCACCACCACCACCACCAAACAGCCACTACCAGCACCACCACTACTACCACCACTACCATCATACTAAACACACAGGGTTGAGATGATGGTGCGGTGGTGATGGTGAGGCTGATAGTGGTGGTGGAGGTAGCGCTGATGGTGGTGCCTCCGAGATGGTGGTAATTGCTGTTGTGGGTGAATGAATGTTAGTGATGGTGGTGATTGTAGTGGTGGGGGTGGTGGTAGTGGTGGTGATCGTGGTGATGAGTAACAGTAGCAGTAGTAGTAGAAGCAGTAATTGTGGTAGTAGCAGTAGTAGTAGTAGTAGTAGTAGTAGTAGTAGTAGTGGTAGTGGTAGTAGTAGTAGTAGTAGTAGTAGTAACAGTAATAGAGCAGAATCAACAGCACTTACAATATTACCACCACCACCATCACTACCACTGCCACCACCACCACCGCCACCACCACTACCACCACCATCACCACCGCCACCACCACCACAACTTTCTCCCCCTCACACCTGCCTCATTCGAACAGTAGCGAGAGCGGGGCCTGGCCAGCCTTCCTAACCTGCAATTATCCACCTTGCAACCCGTAATCTGGCCGCCGCCTCCCTCACACTCCACCCGCCCTGTTTGTGGTGACCCAGTTCTCTCTCTCTCTCTCTCTCTCTCTCTCTCTCTCTCTCTCTCTCTCTCTCTCTCTCTCTCTCTGCTTCTTCCCTTCTTTCCTTCCTTGTTTCTTTCCTTCCTTCCTTCTTTCACTTCACAGTACACTTTTCGGCGGCTAAAACCCTCGCGTCCATCAAATATTTAATGAAAGACTCCAACCTCCCCCTTTGTAATGACGTGATAGGGTGCCAGGAACGAGGGAAAGTCACGTTTATCCACTGAAGGAGGAGGAGGAGGTGCTGAAGAGCTGGTTAGGAGGTACGAGTAGACGTGAGCTTACAAGACGACGTGGCGCTGGAGATAGTAGTAATGTTGGTAGTGGCGATGCAGGTAGTGGCGGTGGTAGTGGTGGGGGTGGGGAAGGAGCACCAGCAGGAGTAGTTTTTGTGGCATCTTAATGGACGTAAAGTAGCTCCGTAGTCGTGACATGTTGCAGGAGAGTGTGCAGTGGGTAGGAGGTGCTTGGAGAATGTGGAGAAGCATGTGTGGTGATGCAAGAAGCGTAGCCAGGGTGAAGGGATGAAGGGGTGAAGGGAGGAGCTTCAGGTGATGACGTTTGTATGAAGGGACGACGTAGTGAGCCTAATGTTACTGAAAGAGACGCAGAAGAAGGAGAGGCAGAAAGAAAAACAGATGCAGGACAGATTCTAGAGATGAAACGAAGGTAGGAAAGCGAATACCAGAGAGAGAGAGAGAGAGAGAGAGAGAGAGAGAGAGAGAGAGAGAGAGATGCGAGGAAAGACGAAGGAAAAAAAAGGTAGAAGGATGCTTGGAAAGTAAGAGAGAAGATGGAGTGTCCGGGGAGAGGGAGGCAGAAAAGAAAGTGGGTACATAAAAAGGGGAGAGGAGAAGGATGCGGCCAGACTAAAAAGAGGAAAGGGAAGAGCCGGGAAAGAAGGTAGGAGGAAAGAGAAAGAGTGTGCGTGAAGAAGAGGAAGAGGAAGAGGAGGAGGAGGAGGAGGAGGAGGAGGAAGAGGGGTAAGAGCAGCAGATGAGAGAGGAGAAAGAGGTGTTGGTTATGAATTTCAGGAGGGGGGGAAGTGCAGAGAAAAAGCTTAATTTTGAGACGTGGGGCGAGTAAAGGGAAGACTGGAATGGAAAAGTTATGAAAGGGAAAAGAGAAGAAGGAAAGGAGAAAATTTGTAGCTGGATGAAACGAGGTGTCTGAAAAGAGAGAGAGAGAGAGAGAGAGAGAGAGAGAGAGAGAGAGAGAGAGAGAGAGAGAGAGAGAGAGAGAGAGAGAGAGAGAGAGAGAGAGAGAGAGAGAGAGAGAGAGAGAGAGAGAGAGAGAGAGAGAGAGAGTGTGTGTGTGTGTGTGTGTGTGTGTGTGTGTGTGTGTGTTAAAAGAAAATAGAGAAAGATAAATGTAATGAAAGGAGAGAAAAAATAAGCTGAAAACAAAAACAGTAACAAAGCAAAATAAAAACAAGGTCAGGAAGAAAAAAAAGAAAAACCATTGTTATTCTTTAAATTATTTCCTTCACACGATTTTTTTTTCCTTCCCACTAATTTTCTCTCTCTGTCTATTTAGTTCTCTCTCTCTCTCTCTCTCTCTCTCTCTCTCTCTCTCTCTCTCTCTGTGTGTGTGTGTGTGTGTGTGTGTGTGTGTGTGTGTGTGTGTGTGTGTGTGTGTGCGCGCGCACGCGTGGGAGTTACCTTGATGTGCAGTCACAGTTACACGTACATGAACACATCACCGTTACTTGTAGCCTTTATTATCTTTCCTCCATGGTAAGTCCTCTGATCTGGTAACACTTTTCATGCAGGACACTGGAAGAGAAAACAACACCAAAACACCAAAACAGTGATTGATACGTGCAAGGCAGCTCCGTATGACATCAGTATCGTTAAATTTAGCAAACCTTCTCTTGAAACCTTAAATGTCTGATAACTGGTAGATGTTTAAGGCATCAGAGTGTTTAACAGTGAGAGAAAACACGAAAATAGGGAATAAATACGTGTTAATAGACCTTTTGAAATTGTTGTATAGTATTTCACGTTAAACTGTCCTCTTGAAATCACCAAATGTTTGAGAAAAGATACATATATAGGGCATCATTTAGAGTTGAGAGAAAACACGAAAACAGGAGATAAATGTATGTTCATAACCTTTGGAAATTGCTGTATAGTGCTTCAAATTCAACTGTTCTCTTGAAACCTCTAAATGTCTGAGTACTCATAGATATTTAGGGATTCATTTAGCATTGAGAGAAAACACGAACACTGGAGATGAATCCATGTTTGTAGACATTTGGAAATTGTCGTATTTATTTCGTCGTATTCAAAATCAACTGTTCTCTTGAAACCTCTTAAGAACTCCTACATATTTAGGGCATCATTTACCACGAAAACAGGAGATAAATACATGTTCATAAACTTTTGAAAATTGTTGTATAGTACTTCAACTTAGCCTGTTCTTTGAGGTCTCGATAAGGATTGCCACGTTGGATCACTCGTTTACACATTACCTGTAGTCTTCTGCTCTTCTTACACCCAATACCTGTCTATCTCCCGTCATAGGAACAGTATACGTTTACTTTGGCCCTTCTTCCTTCTGCCTTCTTGATCTCTCACCAGAATCCACTTAGAGTACTTTTTATCTCTGCACGCAGTAGCATTACCAAACTACCTCAGTCTCCCCTCTCTGTCTGATCCACGTGCGTTGTTCCTCCATACTGCTTATTTTTACCATTTTCTTTCCATCCCTGTCACTCCAAAATGAAAACGTGACCTTTCTATTTTTCCTAATAAAAAACAGTAGGGAATGAATAACGAGTAAATTTATACATCCACATTCCACCCTGGTAAAAATCACAGCACTCCCTCCACCTACAGTCACTCCACCTGCCTCCACCTACTATATGATAAATAAATCCGTATTCTAAACATCCACTCTTCACAAACATTCTCTCTCTCTCTCTCTCTCTCTCTCTCTCTCTCTCTCTCTCTCTCTCTCTCTCTCTCTTCGAGTAAACACACGCAAAAAGCAGAATACAAACCAATTTTCTTCGATGACGTGGACAGAAGAGGAAGGAAGGGGAAAGAAGAAGAAGGGAGTATGAAGAAGCAGGGAAGCAGAAAATGGAAAGAGGTAGAAGAGGGGCAAGCGAAGAACAGGCGGAAGAGAAGCAAGAGCAAAAGACAAATAGGAAAATGAAGAGAAGCAATAACGGAAGAAAGATAAGAAGAGGGAAGATGAAAATGAGCTGAAAATAATACAAAGAAGAAGAAGGAGACGAATAAGAAGAGAAAGAGACATTGATCACTATGGAAAAGAAGAGAAACAGCAGAAGAATATGAAGAAAATGGAAAAATACATTGCGAAGAATAGAAACGAAGGAGGAAGAGAAAAAGAAGATAAAGGCGGTAGCAGGAAAACAAATGAAGAGGGAGAGGACAATAGAAGAGTAAGAGGAGAAAAATAGGACGAGAAAGATGAAGAAAAGGAAAACACAATGCAAAAAGTGAAAACGAAGGAGAAGAAAAGAAATTGAAAGGCAGCAGCAAGAAAACAAAGGAAGAGAAAGAAAACAATAGAAAAGCAAGAGAAGAGGAAGAGGAAGAAAAAAGAAGCAAATGGAAAGTAAGAAGAGGAAGAAATTGTTGGAGGAAAAAAAAAGACGCTAAGGCAACAGAAAACACAAGACAAAAAGAAGAAGAAAAGAAGAAAATAAGAAGAGGAAGAGGAAGAAAAGGAACAAAAGGAAAGGAAGAAGAGGAGGAGGAAGCTTTGGAGGAGAAAAAAAAAGGCACAAAAGAACAAGAGAAGAAAAATAAGACGAGGAAGAGGAAGAAAAGGAGGAATGGAGAGGAAGAAGAGGAGGAAGCTTTGGAGGAGGAAAACAAAACAAGCTAAGGCGTTAGAAGGAAACACAAGACAAAAGAAGAATAGGAGAAGAAAAAATAGGGAGCGGAAGAGGAAGAAAAGGAGGAATAGGAGAGGAAGAAAAGGAGGAAGCTTTGGAGGAGGAAAACAAAACAAGCTAAGGCGTTAGAAGGAAACACAAAACAAAAGAAGAATAAGAGAAGAAAAAATAGGGAGAGGAAGAGGAAGAAAAGGAGCAAAAGAAGAGGAAGAAGAGGAGGAAGCTTGCAAGACTTACCTGCTTTTACCTGTGAGAAGTCAAGCTTACCGAACCACTAATTCTGACAGTTTATTACGCTGATAGAGGAAGTGAGTCAGGGGCAGGGAATGTGTGTTACCGAGGAGGAGGAGGAGGAGGAGGAGGAGGAGGAGGAGGAGGAGGAGGAGGAAAGGTAGTAGAAGGTAAGCACTGTACTGCATTGCGGATATTACGTGCTCAGGTGCTCAGGTAAAGGTGAGGGACAGATGTACTAGTAGTGGATAATTAGTACCTACTCTGTTCTCACTCTCTCTCTCTCTCTCTCTCTCTCTCTCTCTCTCTCTCTCTCTCTCTCTCTCTCTCTCTTAGCAATCTTATATCGTGACTAGTTTTCTTTTCCTCTTCTTTTCCTTTTTTTTTCTTTTCTTTATTTTTTCTTTAGTACTGACAGTTTTCTTTAGCTTTTTAGTGTTTTTCTTTATGTTGCAGTTGTTTCTATTTTTCTTGTTTTTTTTTATTCTTATTTTTTATCATCTTTTTTTCTTTTCTTGTTTTCTTGTCCTGCTCCTTCTCCTTCTTCTTTTTTCTTGTTTCTTTATTCTTTTTCGTTTCCTTCTTCTATTCCTCCTCCTACTCCTACTCCATCTCTCCCTTCTTTCCTTCTTCATCCTCCTTCTTCTCCTCTTTCTGTGCCTCCTCTTCTTTCTTCTTACTTCTTCTTTTCTGCTTTTTTTTCTTTTGACTTCTTCTTCTTCTTCTTCTTCTTCTTCTTCTTCTTCTTCTTCTTCTTCTTCTTCTTCTTCTTCTTCTTCTTCATCATCTTTTTCGTTTACTCCTCCATTTGTCATATCACCTTTCTTCACCTCAGCATTTTACTTCACATCACAGTCATACCTCTCCTCCTCCTCCTCCTCTTCCTCCTCCTCCTCCTCCTCCTCCTCTTTCTCTATCCTCGTGTCATGTCTCGCCGGAAGCAGTTTATGCAACCAACAATCACACAAAATTGCGTTTATCATCCGCCTGCTAAAGTATGGCCGCTTCCGCCGTTTATCTGGCTAATTCGTGCCGCGCGTTGAGGGAAAAAAAGAACACAGAAGGAGAAAGAAGGGAAGATAGAGAAGATGTTGTATCATTCTCACGTCCCGAGGGAAGGACGGTCGGTAAGTAGTGAGCTGGACTGTAGTAAGCGATGATAGCAATAGAGCACCGTATGGGGACGTCTTGCCAGGGGGACGGTTGCCTGTGGTTCTCTTGCGTCTCGTCTCACTCACGGTACTGCTCTCTCAAGGTTATGCTATTTGTACCTGTCTCTAGTATTGGTGTTGTTGTTTTTGGTGTTGGTGGTGGTTAATTTATAATTTCATGTTATCTTGAGAATAGTGTCATTTCTTATTCTCATCTTTATCATTCATATTATCATCATTGTCATCTTTCTTCGTCTTCTTCACTACTTGTTTTTATTCTCCTTTCTTCTCCTCTAGTTTTTTCCCCTTTTCTTTCTTTTTCGTTGCTTCTTTTCTTCCTTCCTTCATTGTACAAATCGTTCATTCGTGCGTTCTATTCCTCATCATCATCATTATCGTCCTCATCATCATCATTTTCTTCTATTTCTTCGTCTTCTTCGTCTTCTTGCTCTTACCATTAGCTTATTCCTGTTTTTTTTTCTTTTCTTTCTCCCTGCATATAATTTTTACCGTCATTCTTATTCACATTCGTATTTTCCTTCATTCTTCTCACTTTTTGGCGTGCACTTAATTGGCCAACCTTGCATTTATGTGCGTAACTTTTTTTCTTTTTTCTTTCTTTTTTTTTTTTTCCCAAAGTAACTGTGCCTTAATGTTCCTTAATTATACTTGTGTGTGCTCGTTGCTACTTGAGAGAGAGAGAGAGAGAGAGAGAGAGAGAGAGAGAGAGAGTAGACAGTAGATAGATAAACAAGTAAATGGTATAACGACGATGTGTGAAGATGGATAAGAGATGGGAAAGTCTATTATCACCATCATCACCATCATCACCATCATCATCATCATCATCATCATCATCATTACGATATATTTTTCTTCCTTTCCTCATTCTGTTTCCCTTTTTTACCCCTTCCTTCGTGTCTCCTTTATTCACTATTCTCTTCTTGTTTTTTCATTTTATCTTTTTTCTTTACACTTCAGTTTCCCCTTTATCTTTCTCCTTCCTCTTTCATTTCTTGTTTCCTTCCCTTATCTTTTCCAACCCTTATTATTTTTTTTTCCATTTTTAACACTAATATCATCTTCCTTCCTTCCTTCTTTTTCCTTCTTACCTTCACATCTTTTTCTTTCTTTTCTTTTCCTTCATCACTATCCACAAAATCTTTCTCTTTTTCCATTATATTTTTTTCTTTTCTTCTTCCTTTCCCTATCCTTTCGTCATTTTTTCCTTTTTTTTCCTTCATTTTCTTTTCCTCCATTTTTGCTTCGCTTCTCATCTATATTTCCTTTTCATCTTTGTCCTTCTTTCCCTTCAAGTTCTTTATCTTCCATTGGCTTAACATTTTTTGTCATTCTGTGTCCTTTCTCTCCTTATCCATCCATCACTAAAGTTAATCTAATCGCTTTATCTCTGTTTTTCCTTCTATTCTGTTCCCTCCCTTTTCCTATCCATTCCTCCACTTTCCTTCCTTTCTATACTCTTGTCTTACTTCTTGTTCTCCATTTTCGTTCATTTTTTTCTTCCTATGCTTTTCCTTTCCTTCCTTCCTTCCTTTCCTTCCCTTTGTCTTATATTTTATTCTACTTTTTCCTTTCTTTCTTCTTATGTCTCTCCTTTCCTTCCTTCCTTCCTTTCCTTCCTTTCTTCCTGTCCTTTATTTCCCTTCCTTTCCCTTCCCAACAATACTCGAACGGAAATCCAAACCTTAAAAGATAAAAAATAGATAAATAAAAAGGTACCATTTTTTTTCGACATTCTGAACGGAAAAATGAGGAAAATAAGAGAAAAAAAAGAGAGAAAAAAAAATAGAAGACACGAGACATCCTATCGCTTACCTATTTCTGGTCCACATTTTTGGTGAAAGGCGCCGCGGATCATCCAGGAAAATCTCTATGAAAACTAATTTTCCAGCGTCAGGGCTGAACAATCGTCGGCAATTTCTCGGCCGTAATAGAAAACGCGCAAATCCCTTCAGTGCGCAGTTCCCGTCAATGAAAAGCGCAGACTATATATGTGTTTTTTTTTTCTTTCTCTCTCTCTCTCTCTCTCTCTCTCTCTCTCTCTCTCTCTCTCTCTCTCTCTCTCTCTCTCTCTCTCTCTCTCTTTCTTTCTTTTTCTCTGTCTCTCCTCTTTTCTTTCTCTCGTTCACTCGATTCATTTTTTTCCTCTCTCTCTCTCTCTCTCTCTCTCTCTCTCTCTCTCTCTCTCTCTCTCTCTCTCTCTCTCTAACACATTGGTTCAGTTTTATTCATCAGGTTCCTTCTTTTCTCTTTATTTCTTCATCCTTAATCAACATTGTACGGTTTTCTTGTCAGTTAGTTATCTATTTCTTTTGTTTTTCTGTATGTCAGTAGAGAGAGAGAGAGAGAGAGAGAGAGAGTAAAATAAAAAGATATCCGACATCAAAAGTACCTGAAACACCAAATACCTCAAAGCACAGCATGAAAAAATAGACAGAAAAAAAAGGGCAGAAAAAGGGAGTCTGATTACAAAACCCCGCACGAAAATAAATAAATAAATAAATAAATAACAGAAAAATAAAGCTTAACCATAACCACTCAATCCGTCACTCCGTCTATCACTTTTCAACACTTACTCTCACTCACTTTTATAATCTCGTCCTTTTCGTATCCCTCACACACACACACACACACACACACACACACACACACACACACACACACACATACTTATTCCTCTCGTATGCATTCTATATCATTCCCACGGCTCTCCACGCCTTCCCCACGCCTTCCCATGCCTTCTTATGCTTTCCCCCATGCTTCCCCTACGGGCGTACGTCTTTCCATGACTCACTACGCCTCCATTTGACTCCCACACCTTCTCCACACCTTCTCCACGCCTTTTCCATGCCTTCCCTACGCTTTCTTTTGCTTCCTACTTCTTCCCACGCCTCATTTCGCCTCCTTACGTCTTCCATGCCTCACAAGAACTTCCCTATGCCTCCCTGCGCTTTCCACATGCCTCCCCACATCTTCTCCAAGCCTTCGTACGCCTCCTTTTGCCTCCCTACGTCTCCCCACGCCTTCCCACATCTTCTCCACGTCTTCTCTATGTCTTTCCCACGCCTTTCCAAGCCTCCCTATCCCTCAATACGCCTCTCTTTGCCTCCCACACCTTCCCCACGCCTTCTCCACACCTCTCAACACCTTCTGTAGGTTTTCTTATGCCTCACTACGCTTCTCCACGCCTTCTCTATGCCTCTCCACGTCTCCCTACGCCTTCTTCTGCCTCCCCACGCCTCCCCACGCCTCCCCACGCCTTCCTTTGACTCTCCTAGTACCGGCTTGATTAAAACAAACCCACAAAGCAGGATCAGACTAGCTTTGTATGGCAGGGAGGGAGACGCGGGGCAGACACACTCACGGGAAGACCTTCGTAAGATTTCCTTGTTTGTTTCTACACGCGTCGCCTTTGTTGTTGTTGGTGGTGGTGTTGGTGGTGGTGGTGGTGGTGGTGGTGGAAGGATGGTAATAATAGGAAGAGGAAGAGAAGGAAGAGGAGTAAGAGTAGTAGCAGGAGGAGGAAGAAGAGAAAGAGAAAACGGGAATTATTGTTGTATCTTTTGTAATATTTGTCGTAACTATTGCAGTAGTCGTAGTAGTAGTAGTAGTAGTAGTAGTAGTAGTAGTAGTAGTAGTAGTAGTAGTAGTAGTAGTAGTAATAACAGAAGTAACATACAAAAACATAGGAATAAGCCAAACAAGAATAGACAACAACAACAACAACAACAACAAGGCCTCAGGTGACCACGAAAGACACGAGATATGGGGGAGAAAAAGAAAAGGAAAAGTTACAAGGTAAAGGGAAAGAGAAGAGAATGAGGAGGAGAAGGAGGAGGAGGGATAACTTTACTATGGAGGGAAAAGGAGAGGGGAAGGTAGGAGAGGGAAAGAAGGTTTTAGCAGAGAGAAAGAGAGAAAGAGAATGGAGGGAAATAGAAGGAGGAAAGTTAAAGAAAGAAGAAGTTTTAGCATGGAGTGAATGGAAAATAAGGATAGACCAAAGAGAGCAGGAGGAGGGGGAGGGGAGGAGGAGGAGGAGGAGGAGAAGGAAACCGGTGGAGGTTAAAGGAGAGAGAGAGAGAGAGAGAGAGAGAGAGAGAGAGAGAGAGAGAGAGAGAGAGAGAGAGAGGACGCTGTGAGGGAAAAGGGAGGAGGGAGGAAAGCCCCAGCCAGCCCCAGGGGAAGGGAAACCTGCCACAGACCACCGATCACGGAAATAACCTGATCAAAATAAAGCACAAAATCTCCTCTGAAATGCAGATCACGGGAGGGAGAGAGGGAGGGAGGGAGGGAAAGAGGGGGAGAGGAGGGACAAGGGAGGGATGGAGGGACTGATGACGCCGCTGCCGCTATCGGGGAAAGACTGATCTTCTTTTGTTTTTCCCATTTTTTCCCTCAATCCCTTCTCCGCAGTATTAAAACCTCCAATGCGATGCTCTTTTTTTATCCTCTGGGACACCGAGAGTAATTTTTTCCCCACTTCAGATTTTATTTCGGGAAGGCTGAGCCGTGAGGGAAAAAATGAGGAATTTAAAGGAAAAGGTAGAGCTGGGAGGCGAGGGAGGGTGGGAGGGAGGGCGGATGGGAGAGGAGGAGAAGGGGAGAGAGGGCTTAGCGGCGCGCGTGACGGAAAGTGGTACGCGGCAACTTTGGCGGAGGGTTGGGCGCCTCCGTACTTGAGAGAAAATGGGATGAGCCTCAGCTTTGCTCACTGGGTTGCTAAATTGCAATCGACACCGACCTGCGCCGAGGGGAACGCGAGGGAGCTGGAGGGAGGAGGGGAGTGAGATTAGAGGGGATTTATTTTGGGTTTGAAGGGGGATTGTGGCTACCCTCTGAGGGGATTTGGGGGAAGGCATAGATACTCCCCTTGTCCCTGGCGCACAGACAGCAGGTGCGGCAGGCGGCAAGTCCCTCTTCGAACCACACTTGGGCGGCACTGTGGCGGAAATTTAGTGTAACCTCAAAGTGTTCCTGCGGCGCTGCACGTGCGGCGGCGTGCTGGAGTGGCGCTGCGTCGGGGAGGCGGTGGCGTGTGTGTGTGGAGGTGTTGCAGGGCTCATGAGCCTCTCTCTGTTGTTTCCGACGCCGTCTACTTGTTTTCTTCCGATATCCTCTCTTTCTCTCTCTCTCTCTCTCTCTCTCTCTCTCTCTCTCTCTCTCTCTCTCTCTCTCTCTCTCTCTCACACACACACACACACACACACACACACGGCAGGAGGGTTGTTTTGCCTCGATTGTAGCGGCGTGGCGGGGGCGTGGGGCATGTGGCGCCGTTTCTCCTCCGCTAGCGTGACTGTGTTCCCGCCTCGCCTCCACCTGTCCCGCCCCAGCTAAGATCCTCTCGTGTCTCCTCCCGCAGGCGGTTCGGGACCAAGTGTTCGGGGTGTCTGCAGGGCATCTCGCCGCAGGACCTGGTGAGGAAGGCTCGTGACCGCGTCTTCCACCTCAAGTGCTTCACCTGCTGCGTCTGCCGAAAGCAGCTCTCCACCGGCGAGGAACTCTACGTCCTCGACGAGAACAAATTCATCTGCAAACAAGACTACATGGGCGGGAAGGCCATGACGGGTGAGTGTTGCCAGCTTCCCCCACCAGGTGACGCCCTCTCCCCTTGATGGAGGCGCACATGCACTCCAAATTGCCGAAGAGCGCCTGGGCAGAATACTGTACACACAAGGGATGGTGGGTAGCACGGCGACGCGCACCACACACCTTGAAAGACGTGGCAGCCCGGGGACACCAAAGGCACGACTTCCCGCTGAAGGGAGAGGAGACACTGCCCTCTCCTTGCTGTGCCCTCAAAGACTAGCGTTTATATAGATGAGATTTCGATATCGAGTGGAGGAGGAGGAAGATGAGGAGATGGAAGATGAGGAGGAGGTATCTTGAGGCTGACGAAGGAGCTGGAGGTGGAAGGCGGTTCTTACAATCCTTTACTCTCTTCCCTGTTTCTTTTCCCTTCCCCCTCCCCAATCCCGACCCTCCATCAGGCCGCCCATCAGGAGGCAGGCCGCCATCGCTCATCCTGATGCCTTTTCCCATCCTCCCCAACCCACGGAGCCCCGCCCGCGTCTGGAAGTGGGCGATTCATACGTACCCGTCAGGAAGAAGAACAGGAGGGAAGAGAAGGGTGATGACCTCGCGGCGTGACTGACTACGTTTGTGTGTGTGTGTGTGTGTGTGTGTGTGTGTGTGTGTGTGTGTGTGTGTGTGTGTGTGTGTGTATATATATATATATATATATATATATATATATATATATATATATATATATATATATATATATATATATATATATATATATATATATATATATATGGTCTGTGTGCGTGTGTCTTATTTCAGGTATACATGTGTGGGGGTGTACAATATGTGTGTGCGTGTGTGTGTGTGTGTGTGTGTGTGTGGTTTTTATTACAGGTGTACAAGATTGGGTATGTGTATTATTTTAGATATACATGACGAGACGTGTGTGTGTGTGTGTGTGTGTGTGTGTGTGTGTGTGTGTGTGTGTGTGTGTGTGTGTGTGTGTGTGTGCCCAAACCGTCAGACTGTTCCAACACATGATGTTTTCTTTGTTCGTAAATCACTGAAATCAAGGACAGCAGCTTACTTTCACACCACGCTGTGCTTATTGAGGTTTGCCTTCAAATATTACGATGACTCGAAATAAGAAAAAGAAAATTGAAATAAGAAAAGGCCTCCCATAACAGCATCCGTAACACAACTTAATTTGAGCGACACCAGTTGGATAAGAATTAAATATTTAGAAACGTTACTTTTTTTCTCACACCTTGCCGAACTGACCTCCAACACTGTTATGTATAGCGGACTGATGGAAATAAAACATTATATTGGCAGGCAAAACAATTTGAGGGAAAATTAGCTCATTAACAAAAATACTGAAAATGTTGTTATTGATTTTTTTGTATGTGTGATACTGAGGAGCGACATTAATGAAGAAAAGACTGCAAAACTGCTGTGCCTAATAAACAATTAAATAAAATAGCTAAATTGATTTTAAGATTACCTTATTTTGTTATATATATCTAAATTCAATTCATAATTTACTCTACTCTGAAATGACTAAACAGGAATATCAGTTTCCTATTGAGTGAGTGAATCAGTTTCTTAATGACAAAGTTAGACACTCAAATAATGTACTTTGATTTGAAATGTCGAAGTCACAGCCAAAATTTACAGTGTTTGGTATTAATTTTTTAACTGAGAATCTAAAGTTACGGTCTTCACTGCAAAAACGGCAAAATCAAATCATTAAATCATTGCTCCGTTCGGCGTTTACAATTCACAATCAGCAAACACTCATCAAATTCTAGATATACTTTTTTTTTCTTTTTTTTTACTATAACACACGGTGATTGATACCTTTAGTGGCTCTCCTTTCTTATCCTTTCGTTGACGTAGGCCAGATCACATCTTACATAAAAAGAATGAATAAAAACACCCTCAAAAGCCTAAAACACTGACCTCCATAGCTCTTCCTTGTGAGTATTATTAACTAGATACATTTCATCAGTTTCTATGCATTTGTCATATGATCCTGTTTTTGTGGCGTCTTGAATCGGTCAGTCAGTTCGTCGAGTTGATTTCTTGACTAAACAAGTATCGTAATTTTTGTGAAGGGGAAAATGCAGAACTCACAAAAAAACTAAACTTTTTATTAACCCCTTCACTACTGGGACGCATTCTTTACCATGAGTTTAGGGTATGATTAGACGATTTTGTTTACATTAATAAGGGTTTATGGAGGTCAAAAGATTAATCGCCAGACTCTTCATTTTTTTTAATCCCCACATAAATTTCTGAAGCTGTATAAAATCACCAAATAGTAACCAGGATAAATATGAAGACGTGTCATGGGACTGAGAGGGTTAATGGGAAAAATCCACGTGAAGAATCGGGGACTGGCATGTAAGTGGGCCTTTTTGTTTAATCGTTTTCGTTGTCCTAGGCCAGATTTTCCTTTTACATGAAAAAAAAACTAACTTTAAATGAATGTCTATAAGGATAAACTAATGACCAACACCAAGAATAATAACAATGACAATATTACTTTTCCCTTTTGTATTAAGTTGTAATAGTTCAATGACTGACTTCTGGCCTGGAGGAGAGAGACGCAGAGGAGGAGGAGGAGGAGGAGGAGGAGGAGGAGGAAGAGGAGGAGGAGAAGAAGAAGAAGAAGAAGAAGAAGAAGAAGAAGAAGAAGAAGAAGAAGAAGAAGAAGAAGAAGAAGAAGAAGAAGAAGAAGAAGAAGAAGAAGAAGAAGAAGAAGAAGAAAGTGGAAGAGGGACTGGAGGAAGTGGAAGAAGAGACAAATGAAAACAACAACAACAACAACAACAACAACCAACAACAACCAACAACAGCAAAAACATACCAACCCCTTTACTCACATCTTCCCCATTCCAAGAGAAGAGAGAAAGAGGAAGAGGAAGAGGAGGAGACAACCACCCACACCATCGCCGCCCTCCTCATCCCCCCCCATACTCCTATCAACCCCTCCCACTCCCTCTCACCCTTCCATCCCCCCCTTCCTAAACCCTCCCTATGCCTGCCGCGACACCTCACTACGGTAGAAACAAATGATCCTGTCACTAGTCTTCCCGCTTGGCCTCCTCCTCCTCCTCCTCCTCCTCCTCCTCCTCCTCCTCCTCCTCCTCCTCCTCCTCCACCTCCTCCTCCTCTTAAGATTAATCAGAACGACCCCAGAGTTGTTTCTAGTCTTTTAGAAGAGAAGGAGAAAGATGAAGAAGAAAAGGTAGAAGTAGTGAAATCTCCTGTCGGAATATAAATGAGAGAGAGAGAGAGAGAGAGAGAGAGAGAGAGAGAATATTACAGAAGACAGCATTATTTTTCGATGGCTTTCATTTGTGTGTGTGTGTGTGTGTGTGTGTGTGTGTGTGTGTGTGCGAATCAAGTAACCAAGTAAACAGGCAATTTGTTAATTTTACACACACACACACACACACACACACACACACACACACACACACACACACACACACACACACACACACACACACACACACACACACACACACACACACACACACACACACACACACACACACATACCTTGTTAAGCGGATCACTCAGGTGTGAACACAAACCTGGAGTGATATTCTTATTTTTTGTTACTTGGAGTGATCTTCTTATTTTTTCTCTCTCTCTCTCTCTCTCTCTCTCTCTCTCTCTCTCTCTCTCTCTCTCTCTCTCTCTCTCTGACCAGTTGACAAGGTGATGGAAAGTGTTTCTCACTCACTTCACTTCACTTCTCTTTTATTTATCTTAATTTTTTTTTCTCAGTCTAATTTTTCTTCATATTTTCTAGTTTCATTCTCCTCCAAGTTTTCTTTTTTTTTTTTGTACGTCCTCTAATTTTTTTCATATCTTTTATCTAATGTCCTTTACCATCCCTAAATCTTCACTTTCTTTCATCCACTCCTTCTTTTCCATCTCCTTCCATTCTCTTCATTCTTAATATTTCTCTTCAATCATTTTTCGCCTCCTCTACTCTTTCCTTCCCAAGCTCTTCCTTTATTCCTCTAGCTTTCCCGTCACTCGGTCATCTTTCTTCTCTTCTCTTTACTATTCAAGCTCTTCCTTCATTATTACATCCTTCACTTGACTCCCTTTCTTCTCTTCTTTCTTTCCCAAGCATTCTTCATTTTTTACATCTTTTTACTCATCTCTTTTCTTCCCAAGCTGTTTCTTCATTTCTTTATCTTTCAATTCACTCTTTCTTTTCTATTCCCTTTTCTTCCCAAGCAGTCTTCATTCTTCCATCTTTTTACTCTTCTCTTCTCTTTCCAAAACGCCTCCAAGGTCCAGCGGTTCTTGCTTTCTTAAGAGTTGACGGTCTTATGTTTGAATCTGAAGCGAGGCCAGTGGGTGTCTCTCAGTTGTTCCTCCTACCTTCAGCTAGGTCGTTTAATGATTATCCTGAGAATTCCTGAGGTCACAGTAAGGAGTATTATGCACGTCAGGCTGATGAGATAGGGAATGTTGACGTCAGGTAGAGCTGTAGTGTATGGCCAAAACTTTACTTCTCTTTTCTTTGCCTAGCTTTCCTTCCTTATCTTCATCTTCATTCATCTGTTTATTTTTTTTTCTTTATTTACCACAAGTTTCTCTATATTGTTTCATCCCACTTTTTCTTTTGTATTTATCTCTCATACTGTCCGCTTTTATCATTTGTCTCATCTTCTTTCGTGTCGTGTTGTTTATTATTCCCTTCCCCTTTCGCATTCTTCTCTCCATTCCTTCTTCCTTTCCTCCTCACTTCAGTTCCTTCCTTCCTTTCTCTCCAAGTACAATCTTAACCCTATCGACAAACCCTTTCTACTCATCCTCCTTTCCCTATGATTCCTCGTTGCTTTCATCCCATTCCTTTACTCACTTTCATCTTTATTCGCTAACCAACTCACTTTCTCTGTCTATCATCCCCCTTTCCTTCCATCCATCATTCCTGGCCCTTCCTTCCCCTCTCTACCTCTCCCCTGACTGTAGTGACGGCAAGGGAAACACGAAACACGAAAAGCGACCTTAATATAACGCCGGTGTGACAGAAGACCTCGCATCCTCAGCCACTTACTGCTCGCTGTCCCCACTACATGCCGCTGCCCCATTACACGTGACGGAGGAGGAATGTGACTAAATGAGACAGCAGAGAGAGAGAGAGAGAGAGAGAGAGAGAGAGAGAGAGAGAGAGAGAGAGAGAGAGAGAGAGAATATACACAAACAGAAGTATAGACGAAAGAATACAGATTTCATACATTCACTAACACACACACACACACACACACACACACACACACACACACACACACACACACACACACACACACACACACACACACACACACACAGACACACACACCAAAAGAACACACCATTTTAAACCAAACCACTTATCATCAAGCTCAAAACAGTGTGACACCTGAATTTAAACCAACCATCACCTCCTCCTCCTCCTCCTCCTCCTCCTTCTCCTTCTCCTTCTCCTCCTTCTCCTCCTCCTCCTCCTGCTCTGCCTCATCCTCCTTCAGTCAGTTAATTAAGAAAAAAACTAACCAAAATCTCTCTTCGTCACTATAAAGAAACCTTACTTACCTCACCCTTCCTTCTCTCTCTTCTTCCCCTCCTCTTCCCATCTTTCGCCCCTTCAAATTAATGGTACATAGAGGGGCGGGGGGAAGCTTGTCGGGGTTGTAGGGGGCGACGTGCCACCCCAACTTTCACCAGCTATAAATTTTCACCCCCACTTCCTCTCTTTCCTCCTCAAAAAAAAAAAGAAAGTAAATAAAAAAAACTCGAGGTCTTATGTCTAATTGTCT
>NC_059267.1:8391780-8394280 GCF_017591435.1 Portunus trituberculatus
CTCCCATGCCTCCTCCATGCCCTGCGGGGACTTAATAGTAAGGGGGGAGAGGACGGGCGCCTGTCATGTGCCTGCGAGGGCGTCCTTGAAAAGGGTAATGTGCTATGTTGAGAATACACTCTTAGGAGATGCTGAGGAAGTGTTAGTGTGTGTGCGTGTGTGCGTGCGTGTGTGTGTATGTGTGTGTGTGTGTGTGTGTGTGTGTGTGTGTGTGTGTGTGTGTGTGTGTGTGTGTGTGTGTGTGTGTGTGTGTGTGTGTGTGTGTGTGTGTGTGTGTGTGTGTGTGTGTGTGTGTGTGTGTGTGTGTGTGTGTGTGTGTGTGTGTGTGTGTGTGTGTGTGTGTGTGTGTGTGTGTGTGTGTGTGTGTGTGTGTGTGTGTGTGTGTGTGTGTGTGTGTGCGTGTGCAGCACCAGTACATAGCCGACAGCAGGGCCCCGTTACCCTGCCTCACCCGCCCATCCCCCACAGACTCCTTCGCCGGCGGGTCTGACGACGAGGAGGAAGAGTCGATGGACGTGAAACCGCCAGTGGAAACCAACAACAACACCAGCACGCCCCCGGTGGGCGGACACGGACCTATCTCGGCGCCCCCGCTCACGGCTAACCCCAGCGGTTTGGTCTCCTCGCCCTCAGGACCAAACACGCCCACAGGAGGTGCGGGGCTCTCTGTGGCCATGATGAGCGGCGGGCGGCCCAGCACGCCCACCAGATCTCTTGGGGTGGTGCCGCCCACCAGCACCACGCCGCTACTGGAACCCATGAGTGTGGGCGAGTCCAAGATTAGCACGCCCTTCGCGGGTTTCAACGTGAGTATGTGCGGGGTGAGTGTGGCGTCGGTCCGGCCTGTGGTGATGGCTGCGGCCCGCTCGGGAGGGGACGAGGAGGCCGTGATGGTGGGTGAGGCGGCGAAGGAGCAAGCCGGAGACAATCCAGGGGAAAAAATAAACAGAAAGAATGCCGGGGAGAGAGAGAGAGAGAGAGAGAGAGAGAGAGAGACGGAGAAGGAGGTAGCGGGGACAACTTTTTTCGGCAGTGCCCGGCCGGGCGGCGCGGCGGTCCTGCATTCATTTCCAGGCTGAGTGGCCGCCGCCAGCACTGGGGAGCCGGGGGGTGCAAGGGGGTGGCGGGGAGGGAGAGCCGCCGGACGCACACACACTCACACTGGCCTCCTCTCCTCTACACGCACGAGTGACGCATTCTTAACCCAAGATGAGTGGGAAGTGTGTGCGCATATGCATGTATGCATGTACCTTCGTATGTAACATGCTGAGAGAGTGAGAGACAAAAAGGAGAGGGTATCTGTGTATTCATCTGTCCGCGCCTCCTGTGCAGGTTAGCATCTCCCGCGACACGCCGCCCACTGACAAGGACGGAGGTAACTTCCACGATTCAGACGTGTCCGACACGGAAGGCAACAGCGAGGTGAAGGAGCAGGCGAGCAGCGCCGAGGCGAAGCTGGCAGACGACGAAAGGTGAGAGGCAGGAGTAAGAGAAGATGGGGTTGAGTTTTAGAGCAAGGACAACTTTCAAAGGTTATGGAAGAAACATAATATCAAGATATTGATTTGAATGTACTTGTGTTTAAAGGTCATAGCCAGTGTGCACCACACAACTTAGTGACACACTTAAACATAAAAATATAAGAAAATAAAAGAAGAAAAATCCATCAGGTATACACCTGATGGATGGAAACACACCTACCACCTATTTCTACCTATCATCCCCGTCCATTGATATGTCTAATGTTCTTTTCAAGCTCTCTATTGACTTACCTCTAACAACCTGATTTCTGAATCCGTTCTATTCACCTACCACTCTATTTAAGAACCAATTTCTTCCCATCTCTTTCTTATCAAGCTTGAACCCGTAATTGCTGGTTCTATTGTGGCTACAGCTCCTAAGAACTCTTTTTATGCCCTTGCTTGTAACAACAAAGGGATATAATCAAAATAAGACATTTGTACAAATGGAGTGTTTTTCATTGCTATATTAAAAGACATCAAAACAGTTGAAGGTGAAGATAAAGTTGATCAAATAAGGAAAAAAGTAAGCTCATGTAGAAATTTTCTTTTCATACTTTAGTATATCTTGCGAGGAACACGCACTGCCTTGTACCGCCGCGTTTGAGACATTTGCAGCATCTCTTAACGTTCACTGCAGCTCCCCTTGGAGGTGCTAAGAGGCTGCTGTTAAGAGACACTGCATTACTGACTCCGTCTAACTCGTAATCGTTTCTTTTCTTTATCTTGCCCTTCCATTCATAACTTTCTTCACCTCTCCGTGTGATGTTGCAGGGTGGAAACAAGAGACGAGGACCAAGAACGACCATCAAAGCCAAGCAGCTGGAAATTCTGAAGAACGCGTTCGCCTCCACACCCAAACCCACCAGACACATCAGGGAGCAGCTGGCCAAGGAAACGGGCCTTCCAATGCGCGTAATACAGGTATGTGCGTGATGTTCCTAAATGCTACCGGTACAAGTGATCTGCCTCCCACGGGT
>NC_059267.1:8406780-8419280 GCF_017591435.1 Portunus trituberculatus
TATATATATATATATATATATATATATATATATATATATATATATATATATATATATATATATATATATATATATATATATATATATATATATAATATATATATATATATACCATTACAGTTTTATATAATTATATATAAAGAATGCCTGCTTAATATATACTAATTTTCTGTGGTGTTTCTATTTATTATTATTAGGATCGTGCAAGTTCATGCGTAGTATAAGAGATCAGAATACGTGACCAACCCAATCTGAGACACAAGTACACTCACCCGTCATCCGTGCTTGTGATCTAGCTCATACAACCTCCCGACTGACTGACTCGCCACTGACAATTTGCACATATACTCTCTCTCTCTCTCTCTCTCTCTCTCTCTCTCTCTCTCTCTCTCTCTCATAAGGATTATTTTACTTTTTTCATGATGTTGCATGATTTTTGTTATATCATTCATCGAGCCATAAAAAGACCTTTGACAATCCAGATAACTTGCACTGTATTCTAACTAAGATAAGGCACATCAATGTTACTTGAATGTTACCTGACAATCAACTCTAGTTCATTCAGTTTCGTATATTCTGATTCTTCGTGCATTCTGTTCATAGATAACTGTATGTAACTTGAGCGTTCACTTGTGAATTTGAAGATCCTACTTATTCAGATATTCAAATATTCAGTAGCTGTGGTTTGGAATTTCGTCTGCCAGAGGATAAACTTTCGTCTTTTTTTAGTTTTGTTCAGAAATTATCTCTTTTTCTTTTTTTAACAGAAGCAATTAACGAGGTCTTCTGCACATTTGTTGACAAAATTTTGTTTTGTAGTTATCGAACTTCTTTTTGAATACAAATTACTTTTGTTTCTTTTATTCTCTATTCATATTGATTCATTCGATTGTTTTTTCTTTATTTGCTATTTGATTTTACTCCTGTCCGTTTCGCTTAATTTCTCCGTTTTCCTGTTGCTTTTCCTTTGAGTCTTCTGCCTCATTTTACCGGCAAGTTCTTGATTTTCAAACAGAATCGCTGGACACAATAGTATAGAGTAATACGATAATGCATTTAAGATTTTATGATAATAACAGTTAACTGTAATGAACACCCGTTAGTGCACAATAATTGATTAAGCTGGTACACCTTTGCTCACCTGTCTCCACACCTCCTACAGGTCAGAGCGGCAACTTTGACCACCAGGTGAACGAGGGTCTGGTGTGGTGACATGAAGCTGACCTCTGATGACGTACCAGGCCCCTTGAGGTGCTCTCCAAGGACGTCGCCAGAGGAATGTCTCCACTTCTCTCCTGTTACCTGCCAACGCCACCACCATCAACGCCATCTCAAGGCCAACGCGGCGGGCAGCCCTCGCCCCCGCCACCTACTCCACGCTGACCTCTTCTCTGCCCCGAGCTCTAAGTGTTCAAAATAACCGCCTCATGAGCTACCACGAGAAAGGGGAGAGTCACCCATGGCTCCTGCACCATCACACTGAAGCGGTGGTTTGCTCCAGCTGGCGCGCGTGGCTTCCTTGGTGCCCCGTGGTCATTTCCACGCACGTGGCTTCAAGGGCGTTCTCGTAGCCACCACCCACACCCCGCACATCTTGTTTCTCTCATACTAAAACTCCACCTTCCTCGTGAAAGGAAAATTGAATGAGAAGAGAGCAAAATCTTTGCCAAGTGAACTGGTTGAGCCAGTCTGCCCTGATGACCACGGCTCTCTTACGTACAGTATGTGATCCATGTGAGGGGAATCCCACTCAGTCGTGAAAGGATAGAGTGATATCCCCTGCAATGGGTGGTATGCGTGTTCATAACGGACGAGGGGTTGTGTAAATATATATACTAAGTGTTGGAGTGTCGTCTGCACCGAAACGTTAAAGGAACCGAGGAAAGGAAAATATCAATGAGCTACTTTACAGTTTCTTTGCTCGCCTGTCGGTGGGCTGAGTACACATGGTGCAGTAAAATGGTGCAGTAAAGAAAACTAAGTAATGAAAATCATGTACTGAAAACAGTTATAGACAAAGTACAGAATAAAACCAAAAAGAAGCTACAGTTGAAGGCGCACAGTCGCCAGGCGCTGCTCGGACGTTTCTTGGTGAGCGCCTGAACGTGCGTCGTGTTGACGTGACTGAATGAGTCACCAGGCGTCGTAGAGGCCATCATGTGTCTGTTCTATGTTCCTATGTCTAGGTGTAGCGTCGCTGGCTGAGGAACTGCGCACTCAAATATGTAGCTTCTGCTCCCCACTGTAATAAAATTACCACCGTGGGCGTCACCTGGCGCGGCCCTTCGAGAAGTGATGGTGAGCTGCCCTAAGCTGGTGGCGTGGGTCTGGCGCCCGGTAACTTCCCCAGCCAGCTATTTCCTTTGGAAAGCAGCTTCGGTTTTCATATCCTTATTACTCGGGCCCACCTGTCCTTCCCTTCTTACGAATCATGCGAAATGTCCCTAGAGAAGCTATTTTGGTAATCCACAGATTTGCCCTTGAAAAACACTCTTGCCTGGTCTGACGGTGGGGTGGTGGCCAGTCCACCTTAACACAAGTGCGACTTCTGTCTTACACCTGACGTAGTATTTCAATTAGTTGTTACTGTACTGCACTGGAAAGTAATTTTTTTCAGTACATTGAAGTAATATACGTAGATGCTAGCCTATGTTAACAAAAAGTTTCATGTAACGAACGATTCGCTAACCAGTGGCACACTGTTAGGTCCGACCATCCAAGAAAATAAGGACCCGATATTCTAACATTCTCCGCCTTATTCACTTCGAAAAGAAAAAAATAGCAAAACTTGGTGGACAGACTGTGTAGCAGAGTGAACTATGGCTTGAATATTGGTCTTCTGAATTGTGAGAAACGCCCCTGTGCTTGCTACATTTCATACGTGTCATCGGAAAAATTTAAATGATTCTGGGCGCTTTTTTAAAAGCGATTTAATTCACTTCATGATAGCAAAGGACGTGGGTAACAATAAGTTATTATCAATGGCAACGTGACTGTAAGAAAATAGAATATGAGAACCAAATGGAAGTCAGAAGAGTGAATGCTTCATTTGATCAAATTTTCCATCAATATAGATGTGCACCTGTGATGCAGACCTGTAAAAAATATTGTGTTCGGCGAGATGAACACCATCGACGCCATCTTGAGTCTCTTGTGTGGTAAATCACTAATCAAAATACTCTCGATAATGAAATCTGTGCGGTACAATTTTTCGAACTTTCTACGTAGCCTTACTAACACGAACTAAATTTCCAATACAGGAGAAATATGGGATCCCTTGTTCCCTTAAGGATTAATTAATTGATTGATCTATCCTAACCTAATTGTAATTTTGGAGCTCTACTCTTCCTTTCATCCCCCAAAGTCTTTCTGCATTCCCATCATAATTCCTTGGTTATGACACTCACATACACGACATTGTAGGACGCCCGCAGAACTTCTACAGTTCTCTGTTCTAAGTCAAAATTACCAATAAAGCAAATTTATAAGTAATTATTTCAAGATGCATCGATGTTTCTAAAAGATCAATTATTCCTGTTTTAATATTCTAAGAAAAAAAATTTCTTTCTGTTTACTCTATGATTTCTTTTCCAATACAAGTCTACATGCATATACAAATACTGATTATAATGACTAACATTCCTTGCTGATAAAACATGTTCATTAAATTCGGAGTTGTCATTAGGTACGATAACAAAGAGCCATAGACATTAGCATTTTGCGTCTTTTCACGGGTATGTTTCACAAAGCATGGCGTTTATGAGAAAACAACAGACTATATAACAACAAAACACGACTTAAAGAAACCATGGAAACTTTATCAATAGTTGGTCTTTTCAGTATTTTGAGACGTCTGCTTTATTGTTTTTTTTAATGTATAGTGGGACATCAAAGGATAAAAGAAGCACTAGTACCGAGACATGTGTCAAGATGTAAGGATTTTAATTGGTGTTTACCATACTACTGTGCCATGGGAAGATTTATTTTAACAGCTTTCTCCGTGCAATAAAAACCTTGAACACGAATCATATTATCCAGACTAGAAGTTATCTTACAAACATGCATGATACAAGAATTACAGGCATAATTTGTTTCCCAAACCATGTATTGCGTCGTCGGTTATTTAGGCAAGGCAAGTCAAGTGTTCATCAAATCAAAATTTTGTCCATAACATAATTCTCATTTTCGAAAACAGTAGTTGAGAACGTTGCCGCTAAGTACATGAAATATATCAAACTAAACTTCCAGCAAAGCATAACAATAACAAATGCATTGCCAAGATATCTGATTTCCGGTCTTCAGGTGGACAATTTATGAGTACCAGCCCTAGTGTTAAGGTGGACCTTCAGGGCTATTCAAGGGGTGTAGAAGCACAGTCCCTCATTCCTGTTCCAGACTCCTGCGTTCCTTGACCCACTTTTTGTCCTCCCCCAAAGATGTGAAAGCAGAGTACAGGCTGAACGCCACTTATGCCTCTCTGTAATGTCATCAAAGAGAGCAATTATGGAAGGGATTTGTGTGTATCACTTGTCATCTTGGACACATAAACACTAAATCTTAAGCTGGAACACTGTTTATTTATTTAAAAGAATTTGGTACAAGCATTTGCCAGAGTGCAAGTTTAAGATGAGTTGATTATTGTCTTGACCCAGGAGAATGATTAATGAAGTTTTCCGTATCTTTATTTCCAGCCTTGAGTGAAGTTTATTTGTCCATTAAATATTTTGACATGCAACCCTCAATTTATCCCCACCCCTCCCCTGCACTCTCCCTCCCCAAAACCCACGACCTGTGCACCTTTACATAGCATTAATGAGAAATAATGAATGTTTGAAGATACCTGTAATGAATGATGCCTCACTCCTCCCCATTTCCCTCGCCTTCCCTTCCCTCATTCCTTATTCCCCATCTCATGTCAGTGTACTCTTCCATAGATGTTATAAGTTTACTGTAAATACTGTCTGTATATATTTCTGTATCATCCACGTCTGAATGTCATATATTGTATATTTAAATTAATTATTGTGACCATCAAAATAAAATGTTGGAGAATGACTTACTTTCCTCATTAAACACTTACACGAGTTCCTCTTTAGTATACAAAATGAGTAAGTAGGCAAGTACACATTCAAATCTAAACACTGAACATCGACACCTATGACAAACACCTTGCAGGAAAAAGTTGGTGAAATAAGCAGGGGCTGAAAGTTTTTTTTTTTTTTATACCATGTAGGTTTTTCACGGGAATTTATGGGCTAAAGGTGGTACTTTTTAGGGTACCTCCTATCTCAAAGCCCACCCGCTAGGAAACCGTTCCCCCGAGTGAGGAAGCCCAAAGTACACTCGGACCGTGGACAGGATTCGAACCCGTGCGCTTGGAGACCCCTCGGACCCTCAAAGCACGCATGGTTCCACTGTACCACTAGTTTCGCTCCTTTACCATCTTCCTTCAGCTGTCATGGTGTCTGCACCTAAAGACATTCGCCATCAATCTGAGTGTGGCTAAGTGCTTGTCATTTCCCATTACTTCCATTAAGTTTGCCATAATAATTTTGACAGATGAGGACGGAAATATGATAAAATTGCCTCTAACTGATGCTTTCGCTCGTTCATCGATTGTATTCCTGCTTTGTTGTAAAATATGTAAGATACCTCCTTTTTTGATGTTTAGGTGGCCTGGTATCTTGTAGTATAGGTATAAACATGGCGTCAGTTCGTTACACAAGCCAAAAGACTGATTAAGTAGTGAAAGTAAGTGAAAGCAAGCGGCTGCGTCACTATATTCCCGTCTCGAGCTCTTAGTTCTGTATTTTACTTTCTTGTTCTAGTTTTTTGTAGCAAGATTATCATGACTGTTAGTAAAGTGAACACGGAATACAGATCTGTTTCTAGTTATTAATATTCAGTGTCAGGGAATAAGTGAGTTTTCTAGTGCTCAATGACACGCTTGGAACAACATACCCATAAATTACGGATCTGTTGATATTAACTTGAGCACTTATTTCTCAACCAGAAGCCATATCATTTGATTTGTAGTGCATAACGTAACATAAATAACACTGCTTTACTTTTTAAAGAGAATTTCAGTTGTAAGTCAAATCTTTATATAAAAAATGTACAACAAATTTTTACATACACTTGTTTTGTCAAGATTATCTGTCTATTGATCTGCCTGAGCATCTCTCTCTCTCTCTCTCTCTCTCTCTCTCTCTCTCTCTCTCTCTCTCTCTCTGTGTGTGTGTGTGTGTGTGTGTAAGTGTGAGCGTGTGTGTGCGTTCGTGTGTGCGTATGTGTGTCAGCTCAGCTCACTTCCAATGCTAATAACCTCATGCATGTTCCTGTTTATGCTGTTTAACATTCCAGATTTCTGGAATGGAACATGCGGTGGTTGTGTTTACTTTTCTTATGTACCAAGATAACTTCATGTTACGTTGTTGAGAGCCATCATCAATTCTTCAGATTCCTCACAAATTTACACTATTAAATCCCGTCCGTTACACAACCAGATATGCTTCGTGTTTTACATCTACTCAGTACAAATTATCCACTAATTTCATTTTAAATATATATATATATATATATATATATATATATATATATATATATATATATATATATATATATATATATATATATATATATATATATATATATATATATATATATATATATATATATATATATATATATATATATATATATATATATATAGATAGATAGATAGATAGATAGATAGATAGATAGATAGATACTGCATTATTTATCTATCTTTAATTACTTTGACCGGCGCTAAGAAAAAGGTAAACTGAAATGTTCTGATGTTTACGGCAATAATTAAAGCATTTCATAATTGGAAAGAGTACTACCTTCTAAGAGTATATATATATATATATATATATATATATATATATATATATATATATATATATATATATATATATATATATATATATATATATATATATATATATATATATATATATATATATATATATATATATATATATATATATATATATATATATATATATATATATATATATATATATATATATATATATATATATATATATATATATATATATATATATATATATATATATATATATATATATATATATATATATATATATATATATATATATATATATATATATATATATATATATATATATATATATATATATATATATATATATATATATATATATATATATATATATATATATATATATATATATATATATATATATATATATATATATATATATATATATATATATATATATATATATATATATATATATATATATATATATATATATATATATATATATTATTTATATAATGTTTGGCAGCGAATGATTCCCATCTTTAAACTTATCAACATTAATGAAGTAATAAATATATGTTTCGTAACTTGTAGATCATGCTTTCCATCATTAATAATGTTCATACACACAGTTAATTTGCCGCGTTGGTACACACAGTGGTCCGAGCTGGTATAGGTGAGCCGAGCTGACAATGAACCGAGTTGGCATTGGTCTGGGCTTCACTGACACTGCTGTCTCTTGTATCATGTGATTATGGCGCATTATTTGTTTCTACTAGCTGCTGATTGGTTAATGTCCCTCGAGGAAAAACCCTGCTATTGTCTGAAGAAAAAATTTCAAGCATGCACTAATGCCATCTAGCGGAGACTACCGCCAGAGAAGTGAAACACAGCTGAAAAGAAAGTATCCAAGATGGCGACCTTAAGAAACCTAATCGCTTTAAGGAGAGTTCGTATGGACTCCTTTCCTTTTCTAAAATATGGAGCTTTAGTGAATCCCGCCCCAGCTTGTTACTAGAGAGAGGCAATGGTTTGGATGAAAAAGTGAAGAACCTCACCGTAGGAGGCAAAAGTCACGCACCCACTGGCAGAAGGAATGCAGATTTCATAATAAATTTTAGGTGCCACAATTAATTAATTAAGGAACTCACCAAAAAAAACATGTAACATGAGTATGGGGCTTGAGGAGGAGGGGAGAGAGTTGCGGGAGACGTGAGTGTACCTGTGGTAAAGGAGAAGAGGAAGATAAATTTGACATAGACGCACAAGCAAGACGGTCAAGTGACGCTTATTTAGATTTTTTTTTTTTTTTTTAATTATAACAAATGCATATTGTTGGATGATCTTAACGCTCGTTACGGCACTATCAGCGTGCGTGAGTTGCCAGTTAGCCATGATGTACATGATGTGTCCTATCTCGATACTGTTGAGCCAGTATGCATAGCAAATGATAACTCAAAAACACTGTTGGGGATGTATACTGATGGACCCTTGTTACCTCTGAACAACCTCAAGGCATACAATAATCACTACAAAATCAAATTATCTTATCGACAAGGGCAATCGTGGATATCAGAGCTGGACTCCTGTATATTGTCTTTAAATCTGCTCAATTTCGCATCCAACTTTGTAGTTCACCAGAACATTACGTTGCCATCTGATCACGCGCTCATACCCATATCCCTCCACGCCCCTGTCGCTAGTTTAGCGACAAGGGCTGCACGAGCATCACACTTGGGGAATCATGCTGTGCTGCACATAAAGCATGCGTCGAGTCAGTGCCCTGTGAGATATGATACAATAGATGCTGATAAGTTAACTCAGGAGTTCGCTGGGCGTGAGGCTCCGGAGCTATATAGGCGGTGTTGTCCACTGGTCCGTCCACAGCATTTGTGCTGTATTGTATGAATGTGCAACTGCAAGTAAGAGTGAATCTCCGTGTACCTCTAGAGTCTAGAACCTCCGGCCAAGACAGATGGCAGTATATTCTAGCTTAGAGGATGTCAAAGGGTCGAGGTGGGAGTATTAGTTGAAACTGCAAATTTGCACACTTCTCTTACACATCCAATAGTGCTTACGTTATTTTGTTCTTTTGTCGAATTCTCATTCACTATATAGGAAAAAATTCAAGAAAAAAAGTAATAACATTGATGTGTCCTGATTTTGGGTCAACATGTATTTTCCACACATTTAGATACCTTTCCCCGTCACCCACCCACCCCACCCACAACACTCACCATGCAGAAGGTGTCGCTGTTGGTCAGGCAGGAATGGCCAAGTTCGCCAAGAAAATGTTGCCTCATCTTGGAGGGCGAGACGCCGCTCCAAGCCAGCCGACCCCCAACTGGCGGGTGTCAGACAAGGTTCACGTCTCCCTCTGCCTGAACCAATAGCCCCATCCACCACCACCACCACCACTAATCACTAATCTTTCTCCGCAAACGTAATCACCACCATACAATCCTCAGTCACATCACCTCACCGTCTCCAAGGCTCACTGACCATCCGCCGTATAGTAACTTCAATATTTCAACGCCTTGCACCATCATCAACATCACGCCCTGCACTATTATACCCTCCACCATCATGTCACTCTCCATGGTGTAGGAAATTACTAATAAAAGGTCTGAAATTCACATACTGCTGTATCACACCCTGCCACTGGTTCACTGCTTCACGCTTACATAACTGACTGACTTGCGTGCGCTAGATGACTGTGACGCGACGCGGCTCGGCTTTCAAAATCTTATTGATTTCACGATTATGTAATGAACAGAACATTTCATGATGTGTATAGGTTGATTGAGCACTTATTAGGCAATTAAAACTCCTGTTAGATTGGGATAATAATTCATAAAGTAAGTTATGCTCACATGAGCAGCCTTGGACATTGACAAACTTGCCAAACAGTGATGCGCGCGTCCAGGTGGCACCGGAGGTACAAATGTTGAGCTTCCTTGGTGGCACTGCTGGCGCCTGCCGGAAATGTCTTAAAGGCAATAAAAAAAAACACCAAAAGAGATTTCACTCGTTCACCTGCCTCTAAATTTACAATGCGAGGAAGTCTAGCCATGGCAACCCCGGTAGCTATCCCGCCTAGCCTCCCCAAGAGTCAGACTCTGGTGCTGCGCGCTCAGGTGACACGTAAAAACAAATTATTATGTTTGGCTCGTGTGGTTGTTATAGTCTTTAAGTAGCAACTATTTAACGACCTAGAAAATATATTTATGGGAAACAGTGTAACTTGCTAACGTCAAAGCAACACCATTTCCATGTGCTTCAAAGTATATGATGATTATTTGGGTATAATACGAAACCGAAGGCTTTGTCTGAACTTATGCTACTTAATCATTAAAGTTTATTAATCTTTTATTTCAATCTCCATTTCATACAGTTTGGAAACTTTCATTAAGATAAGAAATATATTTATTTGACTGATTTAACAAATGTAGGCAATAAATTCTGGTATCTCAAGAGACGAGAGGAATCATGAACACTTCTGAACATTTTCCTGTCAATTCCCACCACCTGCTTGTGTTCTTGACATCTCTTGCTGGCCACAGTTAGATGATCGGCTCCTCTATGACGCTCCCATTTTCATTTGTATGACTGCGGGTTTTCGGCTCTATGACTTCATTCTCATTCTGAGTGAGTTTGCGATTGGCAGTCTCAGGCAGAATCCAGACCAAACTCGAGGATATGGTCACTGCCACGCTCAGCATCACACCGGGGGCCCACGGGTACACACGGCCCTGAAAATATGGCATTATTCTGAGCCTCCTGTAGCATCACGTACCAAAATCATCTTCTTTACAGTTAAGTGTGTAACACTAATGAAGAGCTACACATTCTTACCAGAAGGTCGTTGATGTAAGGAACCATTATAGAGCCAACCCTCGCAACCATGCTGGCCTCCCCAATAATGCGCATCCTGTGTTTGGTGGAGAACAGCTCGCCTGTGAACACCCACACAAGGTGCATGCATGCTGTGATGGCCATCTTGCCGCTCAAGGAAAGGAACATCTTTAGCTCGGCGGGCACTGGCACCAGAGACGGGTAAAAGGATTAAATCTCAAGTTTAATAGTCATTACCTAATGACTGAATGATCATGACATCCATAAAACTGCACGAATTTGCTGTCCTAACCATCTGAGCACTTCATGATTGGGGAGAGGCGGTGTGGTACAAAATCAAGTTTGACCAACATGATCTTGATGAAATTTGACCATCTCAAACTTTTGTATCAATATTTGAGGCCCAAATTCTGCCTCCTTTGTTTGGTAATGAAATCATCTTAAATATCTCAAGTACTGAGGATTTTTTGATACTGACAAATGTCGTGATCGCCATAAACTTTTACTATCCTTCACCTTTCTACAACTTCCTGTAAATTCAGTTGATATGCGAAATTATTTTTCACGAGATAGGAACATTGGAAAATGTGTCTTGCCTGTTTGCTTGTTTCACAAGACAGTCAGGAATTGACCAAATCAGCAACCTATTAACCTTCCCCTTCAAGTCATCTCGTATGAATCATCACATGGTAACACCATTTCTGCAGCATGAGATCATATCAATTATCAGCTGGAAATTACAACAATGATACTTTTGTAATGCACTGTATTAATAATTGCTACCTTGTACTTTGTAATGGTGGGATGGTCTTTTCATTATATTGATATCCATATATGTGGATGGTGAAATGAGAGACAGCCATTGGAACCTCGCTGAACCTTTTGGGCCTAGACAATAAAACTCAACAAATTAAAGCCACAGCAGACTAGTAAGTTGGTCTAGAAGCTTCGCCTCGCCCCGCCCCGCCCCACCCGCTGCATCTCCACCTCTCAGCACGGCGGCTGATTCGGGATTGTCACATAAGTATGTTGTTCTTGCCACTCTCCCAAATCAAAGATTCATAATTTAGATATTTTGAATCACCAACCTTCATACTGGAGTATCATGAAAATTGTTACAACAAAAACGGAGAGTCCAGTGAACAGTAAAAGCACTGCGAGTGTCACTCTCCTGCCCAGGTAGGTGATGGCCGGCCACATCCCCAAGTAGGCAGGCACCTCCACCAACCCTGACAGGAAGCTGTACATGTAGACGTTTGTACTGAAAGTAGAATATAATGATTGACCATCTATTGGAGAAAACGGTTCAGATATACGATAAAAAGTAATTAATGTATTCATTCATCCGCCACTTCAATATTGCGAATGGATAAGGTCTCTTAATGGTGTCATCTTAGTCATGTTCGTAGCATCTTTCCCAGTTTGAAGAAAGACTTCAGTAATATCAGAGTGCCTGATCCAGCTGCACCATTCATAATGTTGAACTATAATAAAATAAGTCTTTCTTTGGAAAAACACAGCAACACATACTTATCCTTCAATAATTACTTAATGATGCTAGAGAAGTGGCTGAGGGAGTAGTAAGGAGCAATGGTGACGCCCCAAATGTAGTACAGCAGCAAGGCCCGCAGCCTCAGTCCTCGCGTGGTTAGCACCAGCGATAGGTGTCTCCAGGCTGCCATGGCGTGGTGACGCACACCTGCTCGCTGAGTAGAGCAGCGCTTTTCTTGCTCTGGGTTACCTTCCTGAAGGATAAGTTGATTTGGAAAATTACCTTGTACCAAGATGAAGCTATACTGTACCAAGATAAGAT
>NC_059267.1:8424280-8444280 GCF_017591435.1 Portunus trituberculatus
AGAGAGCGAAGAGTTTCTAAATATTGGCCTTGGATCAATTTTTTCTTATTTCTGCCTACTGTTGACTGACCATGAGTGACCTTATGCTGCCAGGACCTTTGTTATCAGTCCCTTGCGCCCTTACCCTGCTAGAGTCCTTAGTGGGTACCTTAACACTTACAAAGGTATAGATATGCAGTGCCACAATCGTCATCTGCGTGTCATACATGTTCATGAGAATTTGATTATGATTAATGAACCCACAGTTTGCCTACGTGAAATGTTTTGATTCGCAACAACTCATGTCATAAACAGGATCTTTCCCAATTGTCCCTTCCCCCTAATTATTGCTTAAACCAGGTGTGGGCAAATTACGGCCCGCGGGCAGCATGCGACCTATCAAAGAAACTGATGCGGCCCGACAATTGTTAGTAAAATTGAAAGAGCAATTCAATAAACAACGCTAATTAGTATTTTGAGTATTTTATTTTCTTCCGGCAAGTGTGCACATGCGTGTGAGGATGGCTTTTTCTTTAGAAGCCTTTAATTTTGTATTTTAAATATTAATGATTTTGGGTTAATATATGGTGATTATTTTTAATGCGGACCTAGCACTGAAAAGTTTGCCCACGCCTGGTTTAGACTAATATGAAAAGATGATTCCGTGTATGTAATCAATAATTCTTCAATCTCTGAAGCCAAGAATGAAATATACACATTATACACTCACAATGATGTGGTACTGTAAAAGAAGTTCCCTCTTTCAAACTTTTAAACATTTTCATCGGTTTTAATTGACCTTATGTTTCATATGAAACAATTGTGTCCTTGTATTATCATTTTATGCTGGATAAGGGACACTGCACATTATATTGCTAGGGATGACTAAGCGATGCAGTGTTGTGTTAAGGCCAAATCAAGGTGTTACTGTCTAAGGACACTTCTACTGGCTGTTTTGACTCACACTGACGTTCATCAGAGTAATAAGGGGACTCATCCACTAGCTAACTTCAATCATACAAAAACAACAGTAGCACAAGCAATACATTACATATCAAAAAGGTGGCTTGAGGAAAGGCTTCCTAAGAGGCTGCCCACGAAGGTCGCTGCCTGCGTGGTGGAGTACAGGTACCGTCGATCACACACCAAGTCCCACTGCAGCAGAAGTACAAGTATACGGTGTGTAGCATACGATGATTTCAAAACTATCCTCCTACGACTTTTATCCTTTTATTTGTAAATTTATCTCGTCACTTATATTGCTGCGTGATAGACAGTCCTGTTCTTCTGCTAAAATCTATTAGCATTGGTGTTCCTCAGCGTTCTGTCACGTCATCCACTTTTTTCCTTGCTTGCTTGCTTATGGTTGTCCATCGCTAACGATGACGACGTTTCTCCTTCTCGGGGAGAAGGAAGAGAGACCTGCGCAATGAAAGGATTTAGGTGACAGAGAGGGTGCGCATTCCTCAATACCACACTCTTGACCACCCTCAACTGGTGCTGGTGGCATGATGGATGCCAGGACGACCAGCGGCTGAGAATGGCTGCAGGAGATGGCCGGTACTTACTGGTAAACCAGAAGCACCGCCCTGAAAAACGCCTCCCCCCCGGCGCTGCTGGAGAGCCCACAGTGGAAGACTGTGGCTATCCCAGACTATCATTTAACCAATGACTGGAGAATGCACAGGAGGTGGAGACATGCAACCTCCAATTCCTCGCCTGGAATTCTCCAGCCGAGTACCCGAACGCAGTTTAGCCGGCTGAGTGACGCCGTTGCCCGGGGTGTGGCCGCTGCTGTGCCCAAAAACAGCTACTGGGAGCCATGCGTTCGAGCTGGGGTGTACGTGGGGACCAGGGTAATCAGATCTCCCGTGACATGCCGGGGCGCACTTTTTTCCTACTGCTCATAGAGTTACATAGTTATATAGAAAAAAAAGGCCACAATAGAACATAAGGTTTTCAAAAGGTAATGTGACTAGAACTACCAAAATGATAATGGAAGTAAAGGACAGCAAAGCAGAAAGCTTTCTCCTCAAGTTTCACCCTCTCCAGCATAAGCCGCGCCGTGCAGAAGAACGGGTCTGAAATAAATACTTAATGTGGTTAGAGAGGAAAAAATCTGAAGAAAATTTTAGAGGAAGGAATGAAAATATATGAAATGCGATGTGCCTACTTCCTGGAGGCAATGAAGTTAATCTCTAATAAACAGACGCTCTTAGCCGCTGATTAGAGGCAAAATATTTGTCAAGACGGTGTAAGGTGTTGCAGTCTATTACGTCTCGAGGAAGGCCACCGCCTATATCAACTACACAGTGGAAAAAGAATACATTTTTTGATTCGTGATATTTAAACAATTTGCCGATAATAATCTACCGCTTTATTTTCGTCATACTGCTTTAGCATATCATAGAAAAAGTCTAAGAAGTTCGTCAAACAAGAACGTTTGTTGCGAAAGCCCTAAACAAGTTGCTGTCCCCTAAGTGTTTGACGAGTTTATATCCTTTAAGTGTGTCAAGCATTTTGCACACAAATAAAACTAAACTAATTGGCCAGTAACTGCATGCTAAAGATCTATTGCCTTTATTGAAATTCGGAGTTACGCTAGCAAGCTTCTACTCATCAAACATTTTACCGAACTGCAGGGATTTACTGAATATCAAGGTCAGTGGTTTGACTAACTCACATTCTTCTTTTAAAACTTTTATACTGGTGATACTTGGGACATAGTTGCTATGAATCTGGGCTGCTGGCACCGTAGGGATATTACTGAGGTCCTCTATCGTAAACACTGAAGCAACGAAAGTGTTTAAAATGCTACTAATTTGGTGTTCATCATTGGTGAAATCACTTTCGTCAGTCATGGGTCTTATACGTAATTGAAGTGTAATTACTCTCTTCTGCCTGACATAGCTATAATGTTCCTTTGGATTCGCCTTACTCTGTGGATCTTTTGCTATACTTAACTAACTTCTTAGCTTCACGTGTTAATTCTAGGAATCTAGTACGCTCTTCGCTGTCAATGATGTATTTAGATATATTATGGACGTCCCTCTTAAAGCGCAGGCATTCAGCTATTTGTCTGTCCCATCACTTGGGCTTAACGTTTTGAGTGGCACGACGATATTTCGTAGGTACACATTCTTGTACTATTTTTAGGTATGTATTGGTCAAAAAATTCCATTGAGACATTGATATCTGTGGTGATTCTAATCTATATGGTTAAACACTCATTCAAGTTTATAGGAATTAGCTTTTCTGTAGTCAGGGACTTCGTTTTCATTTGTCTCATTAGTCATGAAGATGATTGCTCGGTGGTCGCTATTAGAAAAATCCTCGCCGATGTTTAGATTTTCTACTAGCTCCTCATTTGTAGTAAGCACAAGGTCAAGAACAGAGCTATCATGTGTCAGATTTTGTATAAATTGAGTAAGTTAACTTTTTCTTAAGTTATTACGCAGGTCGTGTCACTGGCGTGAGGTGAGTGATAGTCTACATCCAACCATGACTTTGTTGCGCCGATTGTATCGTAGTTTCCTGTGAACGTTGTTTCCTCTAACTATGAAAATGTGTTACGCAAGCTAGGAGCGTTCACCAATGATCTACGCAACTTTTTTTTTCTTTCCACTCCACCTTGCCCTTTTCCGCGTCTTCTCATAGAGGTCCAGTCCTTCAGATTGACGAAGGGAAGCCATAGACTGTCGGACTGTAGATCAGTCTAAAATTTCTGATGGAGGCAGAATAGACTTTAGTATTGACCACTGCCTCAATAAATTAACTCCTCCATCCATTAATTCGACACATTCTTCCGGAGTAGATGTCACATGTATAGGGACGTTCCACTCCTACCACTTTTCTAGACAGAGTGCAATCAAAAGTATAATTTCTTATTAACTCCTCTTTTCTAAATAAATTATTATCTTCTGCCTCTCTCTCATCGCCGCTATACTGTATCTCTTACTGTCTTCTATCGTTATTTTCACGCTAACTGTCCTTCTGATCTACCTAACTGCATGCCTTCCCTCCTCCTGTGGCATCACTACACAAGACTTTTCATCTTCTCTCACCCTATTCTCTCCACCTCTCTAATGCAAGATTGTATATAAGGACCTTTCGTTTCGTCTTGTATCTTACAGTGTCGCATACTCGTAAGGGAAGCAAGGTAGGGAGATGCGTCTTCCTCTCCTTCTCTCCTTCCCTCCCTTTTCACACCAGGAGTTTTCACTTAAGTAACCGGTTTCCCACACCTTAAGTTAATAATTTTCTTGGTCTTTAATAACACTGTTATTAACACAAGTGTTGGGAAAGATTGCTCTTTAATCAAATATTCAAAATTTTCAGGTGTAAAGTTCTCTACAATTAAAGCAGGTGAGAAGGGAGCAGAGAGGGAGGGACCGAGAGGGATGAAGATATCCACTTCCTCCCTCATAGAAGATGCAATTGGCGGCGACACAAAGGATACTCAGAGAAAGTTCTTTTCCTATTTCATGCAATTTTTCATGGAAAATCTGAAACCACCATCATATCGAAGTATTTTAGGTTAAAAAAAAAAAGCAAGTTTAATTTCAAGCACAATTTCAACGTGGCTGGACAAAACGATTATAGTAATCATCAATGTGTATTACGAGATGTCGTTCCTTCCTGTACTTGTCATAATTATGTGCTCTGCTCTTCACCTTATCAAGATTGAAACCAATAATTGAATAAACACGGCTTTGTCTGTGGATGTTAATATGTTAATAAAATTCGCCCAAAATGTGTAATTGTAAAGTAGAGTAAAGAAAAGAAATGCAAGTATTTCAAGGGAAATTAAGTTTCACTCAGACTACGAGCCAATCGGGAAGCAGTGCTGCCAACACGAAACGAGTCTTGGTGACATTCTGTCTCTGAACCTTGGAGTAAAGATGAGAGGAGAGGCTATGACGTCACAAAAGTGAAGCCGCTAAGCAACGCCCCCTTTTCGGAAGTCAATCCAAAACATCTGCCGATGATACCCACGGAATTCACCCATTTCATCATTTTGCAATTATGCCGGCTTGCTCGGCATATGGCTGCACCAGGAGTGACAATGGACACATAACGTGTCACCGGTAAAGAGTACAGATTTTCATTGCCAATCACCACATGAAATGCTAGAAAACTGGGTTAGATCAAGAGCGTGCCGAAAAGTCACGTGAGATTACATGACGAATTATTCCAAGAATTTCATTAGCAGTTCATCTTCTGTGAGATCCACACGCAATTAAGCTCAAATAAAGTATTACAGAGTTCTATATTCATCATCAGATGAGTAGCAAACAGTTACTATTAACTATAATACGTGATGAATGATACGATAAATCTTGACGTGTCTGTATGTCAGACATTTCTGCTACAATATTCCCTTTTTGACTGAGAGTTATAGCTTACACAAACAAACAGTAATCAACTTACTAAAATATGCAGTTCTTGTTAGCTTCATACTTAATATTAATATAGTAATTTCCCGAAACACTGAATATTTCTGCAGAAACTGTTGGAGTAAGAGCGTCTTGAGCCCAAGGGAACTCATGAGACAATTATGGGACAATCATGGGTCCCTCTTAATCCCCGACCAACTTTATTTATTCATTCATTTATTTTACTAACTGCTACATTTTTAGGTCTAACTATTTGAGGCCTCCATTTTAATGGCCCTGGTGGCCTCCAGAAAAGTCATTTCAGGGCTGCCATTACCATCCATTCCTTAATCAATCCACCACATGCAAATAATATTGTACTCAACTTATATATATATATATATATATATATATATATATATATATATATATATATATATATATATATATATATATATATATATATATATATATATATATATATATATATATATATATTATACATGCATCTCCATGATTGTTTGGTGATTGCATGAGCGTTGTGGGAACGTGAGGGAGGGGATGAGCTTGGAGAATATTACTCAAATAAACCGAGCATAGTACAGTGGAACCATGCGTGCTTTGGGGTCCGGGGGGTCTCCAAGCGCACGGGTTCGAATCCTGTCCACGGTGTGAGTGTAGATTGCGGTGGCGAGTGGACATGTGTGTATTTGGCTGTTGTTTTTATGGTTAGCGAGTGGTGTTTGTGCTTGGTGTCTGTGTGTGGTGCTTTTGAGTGTTAGTGAAGTGAAAGTGTGTACTGCAAGTGTTAGATTACAGTGAAATAGTGGTTAGAATCAGTGTTTGTGAGTTAAAAGTATTTTGGTAGAGCGAAGAGACTAGGCTTGTAACCGTCAAGTTGACCTTGAAAGAGGATTAATTGACCTCACTTAGGCCCCCCACCACCGCGGTCCCCCCACCCCGCCGTCACCAAGTATTTTATTTGTTTGTTAGCTATTATAGTTTCTTGTGAGTTAACAGATTGTAAATTAGTATGGCGGTAGCTACTGAGGTATATCAGAGTGTGACTGAGTGCGTGAAAGAGAGTGTTGAGGTGGGATTGGGAGAGTTTGTTGTGTGTGAGATGTGTGGGCATGACAGGAAGGTCGTTGACTTTTCTGAGTGTATGGTGTGTAGGCTCAAGAGCGAGAATTTAGTTCTTTCTCTTGAGCACCGAGAATTGCGAGAGGAAATCAGAAAGCTAAGTGAGGGGAAAAGTGCGAACGAAGTTCTCATCTTTGAGTTGAAGGAGGAGGTTAAGAGGCTTGGGGAGGCAGTGGAAAAAATTAGGCAGGAGATCAGTGTTAGGCCGAAGGTTGGACCTTCTGAGGGCGACAGGGTGGCTTGGCCCTCTGTCGGGAAGAGCAGAGTGGGGAAGAGGGAGCAGGCGAGCCAGACTGGGAAAGATAGTAGTCAGGATGGGCAGAGATGGCAGGTTGCGAGGGAAGGAAAGCGGAGGCAGTTAGGGAGGATAGGACTAAACCTGTTGAGTGTGAAAATAGGTTCGGTTTGTTGGAGGGGAGGGGAGAGTGAGAGTGGAGTGAATGAAGTGGTTGTGGTGAGTGAAAGGAGAGAGAGGGGGTAGAGGAGAGGAGGAGGGTTGTGCCTAGCACACCTCAGGTGTGTGTGGTGGGTGACTCTCAGGTTAGGTATTTAGATAGCACTTTCTGTGGGAAAGACAGGGATAGGAGGACGAACGTGTGTATGCCTGGTGCAGGTGTGAAGGCAGTGAGGTGGAGGAGAGAGAGTTGGGGGATGGAGAGGGAGGGTGTAGTAGTTTTGCACGTAGGTGGGAACGATGTCAGAGCAGGTGGGTCGGAGGAGTTAGTGGCAAGATTTCGGGAAATGTTAGGCAAGATAAGGGAGAGTGGTAGGAGGTGTGTAGTGTCAGGAATCTTGCCTCGTGTGTATGTTAGCAGGGAATGGTTGTCTAGAGCCATTGGTGTGAATGATCGGGTAAAAGGGATGTGTAAGGATGTGGGTGTCAGCTTTGTGGATGTATGGGATAGGTTCTATGGGCGAAGGGATTTGTATGCTAGGGATGGTGTGCATCTGAGTAGGAAGGGTGTGGATGTGCTGAGTGGATGTCTGGAGGGGAGTTGGGATGGAGTGTAGGGGTGAGGTAGCAAATGCATTCCAGAAGAAAGATGTTAGACATAAATTAGATAGGATAAACAGAGATAGTGAAAAGATTAGGAAAGATTTCCAGGTGCAAATAGGAGAGAATAAGATTAGGATTCCAAATAAGGAGACAGCATCTAGGAAGGTAGCAGGACTTAAATGTTTTTATGTAAATGCCAGGAGTCTTAGGAACAAGAAGGACGAGTTATCTAGTTATATAGTTGAGGAGGACTTAGATGTTGTATGTGTCACAGAGGCATGGGTAAATGAGGAAAAGTTTAGGAAAATAGGAAAGAATATGAAGTAGATGGATACATTATGTATTTACACCAGAGAATTGGTAGGATAGGTGGAGGAGTAGTTATTTATGTAAAAATCCTTCATTTCCAGTCAGGTTAATGGTATTAAGGTAGATAACAGAGTAGAGTCCTTATGGCTGGATGTTAGAGTAAACAAAAGTAAGGTTATTAGAGTAGGAGCTTTTATAGACCACCTAACCAGTCAGCAGATGTAGACAACCTTATGGTAGATGAGATAAATAGGGGTGTACTAGTCAGACAATTATCTTAGGGATTTTAATCTTAAGTCAGTAAACTGGGAGAGGATGGTAGGAGATGCTAGTGAAAATAAGTTTATGGAAAGTTTTCAGGATAACTATTTAGTGCAGATGGTAGATAAACCTACTAGGGGGAGGAAGGTTTTAGACATAGTACTAACAAATATTGAGCATTGTTTAAAGGAAGTTGAGGTAGGAGAGACTTTAGCAAACAGTGACCATCATATAATTAGATTTATCATTAATTCCAGTAGGGATAATATAGTGAATAAGACTAGAGTCCCAAACTATCAGAAAGGCAATTATGGTAGGTTACGTCAGTTATTAGGAGAGGTAAACTGGGAAGATAGTTTTGGAAATAAAACTGCACAGGAGATGTGGGATATTTTAAGGTTGTAGTAAAGGGTATAGTGATGCAGTGTATCCCTTACAAAGATATAAGGCAGAGAAACAGGAAGCCATTATGGTGGACTCATGAGATAGGTAGACAGATCAGAGAGAAGAAGAGGCATAGAGAGTTGCAGAAAAGTGGGAAGATGTAGATTTGATTAGGTACAGACAGGTCAGGGATGATTTGAGTAAGGTTATAAAAAAAGTAAAAGGCAGGCAGAGATAAAACTAGCTAGAGCTGGGAGTAAAGATCCCAAAAAATTATATAGTTATTACAAGGTCAGTGATAAAAGAAATAAGGATAGGATTGGACCACTCAGAAAAGATGGTGTAGTAGTGGATCAAAATCAAGACATAGTAGAGTTATTGAATGAACAATTTTCTTCAGTATTTACTAGGGAAAGAATAGGAAATCCTGTTACAAACAGTGCGACGAGTAGTTTAAGAGCTTTAGAAAATATTGATATAAGACAGGTGGCAGATGGAGTTTAATTCTAAAAAGTGTCAGGTTATGCATTTAGGTAAAGACAACACAAACTTTAGCTATGAGATGGAGGGATGTTGGCTGCAGGCAGTAGAGGAGGGAAAGGATTTAGGAGTAGTGATAGACAGGACTATGAAATTTTCAAAGCAATGTTTTAGAAGCAAGAAATAGGGCAAATAGGATCCTGGGTTTTATAAATAGAAATGTTAGTTATAAAAGTAAGGAAGTGGTGCGTAGCTTATATAATTCCTATGTTAGGCCCCATTTAGAGTATTGCATACAGGCCTGGTCACCCCATTATAAGCAGGATATCAACATGTTAGAAGCAGTTCAGAGAACAGCAACTAGGATGGTACCAACATTAAAGCGCCTGGAGTATAGAGATAGATTAAAGGAATTAAACATGTTTTCATTTGAGAGGAGATGTATAAGAGGGATATGATAGAGTTATTTAAAATGTTCTCAGATACAAACTACATAGATGTGAGATCTTTCTTTACCTTAGAGGAGGGAAGTAGGACTAGAAATCATGGCAGGAAGATTAGAAAGCAAGGCTGCAGGTTAGATATAAGAAAATATTTCTTTAGTCATAGGGTGGTAGACTTCTCGAATGCATTGCCAGAGAGGGTTGTAAATAGCACTAGTTTGACAATGTTTAAAAACAGATTAGATAAGCACTTAAATTTATTAGATTTATAATTATGCATAGCGCTGCATGATAGTTTTTATTTACTATAGTTAAACAGTTTAATTTACTATAGTTAAACAAGACATGATCCCCATGTATGGGGATCACAGATTGTAGAGGAATTCGCTGCAGAACTTAGCCATGTTAATGGGCCAAATATTTAGAATTAGTATATAATGTATTGTGTACTTGTAAGTGTACCTTTAAGTACTGATGACGAGGTCGCTGTGCGACTGATACAGGATAACCTAGATGGGCCCTGGTGGCCCTTTGTTATCCTATTATTTATGTTATGTTATGTATGTTAGGGTGAGCTTCCTCACTCTGGGCAACAGTTTCCTAGCGGGTGGGTTTTGAGATGGGAGGTACCCCAAAACGTATCCCTTTTAGCCCATAAATTCCCATGAAAAGTCCACATAGTACATATATATATATATATATATATATATATATATATATATATATATATATATATATATATATATATATATATATATATATATATATATATATATATATATATATATATATATATATATATATATATATATATATATATATATATATATATATATATATATATATATATAAACTTCTTGAGGTCACATGAAGTATTTGTTAGGTATATAATAGTCGATTTGTTTCTTGTGCTCTGTTCTGCGTATTCTAACATTAACTAATAGTAGCATTGCAAACTGAAATTATTGTGAATGTTAAGACAACCTATCACGAGTTGTCTCTCGCCATCCACATATTGTTTCTCCTCTTTTCTTCAAAGTAGCAACCTCTTCTCTGTAAATTTAGTTTCCTGGTATATCATAGACACTCTACACCCTACTCGTATTCCTCACCGTCTTGGAGACACGCCCAACATTCTTGATCACTTACCCACCTCTAATCCTTCTGTTTATACTGTTACCCTATATTCTCTGTTGGGCTTCTCCGATCACAATCTCATTTCTGTATCTTGTCCTATTTCTCCAATCCCTCCTCAGGATCCCCCTAAGAGGAGGTGCCTATTGGCGTTTTGCCTCAGCCAGTTGTGGGACCTGAGAAGGTATTATGCTGATTTTTCTTGGAATGATTACTGTTTCTGTATCAGAGACCCATCTCTGCGTGCTGAACGCACAACAGAGGTGATAGTGTCTGGCATGGAGGCGTACATTCCTCATTTTTTTCTTTCAACCTAAACCTTCTAAATCTTGGTTTAACACAGCCTCTTCTAATACTAGGTATGATAGAGAGGTTGCCCACAAAAGATATTTGAGTCTTCCATCTCCTGAATCTCACACACTTTATATTTCTGCCAAGAATCATGCCAAGTCTGTTCTTCAACTTGCCAAACACTCTTTCATAAATAGGAAATGTCAAAATCTTTCAAATTCAAACTCCCCTCATGATTCCTGGCATCTAGCTAAAAGCATCTCCAATAACTTCACTTCTCCATCTTTCCCTCCTTTATTTCATCCTGATGGCACCACTGCCATCTCTTCTGTCTCTAAAGCTGAACTCTTTTCTCAAGCCTTTGCTAACAACTCCACCTTGGATGATTCTGGGCTTGTCCCTCTCTCTACTCCTCTCTCTGACTATTTCATGTCTTCAATCAAAATTCTTCGTGATGATGTTTTCCATGCCCTCGCTGGCCTAAACCCTTAGAATGCTTATGGACCTGATGGAATCATTCCTATTATTCTCAAAAACTGTGCTTCCGTGCTTGCACCTTGCCTGGCCAAACTCTTTCAACTTTGTCTATCGACTTCTACCTTTCCTTCTTGCTAGAAGTTTGGCCATTGTTCTCCTAAATCTATTAATAGTGGTGTTCCTAAAAAGGGTGACCGTTCTAGTCCCTCAAACTATTGTTCTATCTTTAATCTCTAAAGTTTTTTAATCTATCCTGAATAGGAAGATTTTTAAATATCTGTCGCTTCATAATCTTCTATCTGATCGCCACTATGGCTTCCGTCAAGATCGCTCTACTGGTGATCTTCTGGCTTTCCTTACTGAGTCTTGGTCATCTTCTTTTTAGAGATTTCGATGAAACTTTTGCTCTCACATTAGACATATCAAAAACTTTTGATAGCGTCTGGCATAAAGGTTTGATTTCAAAACTGCCCTCCTACGGTTTCTATCCTTCTCTCTGCAACTTTATCTCAAGTTTCCTTTCCGACCGTTCTATTGCTGTTGTGGTAGACGGCCACTGTTCTCCTAAATCTATTAATAGTGGTGTTCCTCAGGGTTCTGTCCTGTCACCCACTATCTTTCTATTACCCATTAATGATCTTCTTAACCAAACTTCTTGTCCTATCTACTCCTACCCTACACCTTTCCACGTCCTTTCAGAGACAACCAACCCTTCAGGAAGTCAACAGATCACTCAGGGACGCCACAGAATGTCTAACTTCTGATCTTTCTAAGATTTCCGATTGGCGCAGAGAAAATCTAGTTTTCAATTCCTCAAAAACTCAATTCCTCCATCTATCAACTCGACACAACCTTCCAGACAACTATCCCCTCTTCTTCAATGACACTCAACTGTCTCCCTCTTCAACATTGAATATTCTCGGTCTGTCCTTTACTCATAATCTTAACTGGAAACTTCACATCTTAGCTCTTGCTAAAACAGCTTCTATGAAGTTAGGCGTTCTGAGGTGTCTCCGCCAGTTTTTCTCGCCCCTCTAACTGCTAACTCTGTTCAAGGGCCTTATCCGTCCTTGTATGGAGTACTCTTCGCATGTTTGGGGATCCACTCAAACAATTTTATTAAATATGGAGGAATCAAAAGCCCTTCTTATCAACTCGTCTCCTCTGATTGACTGCCTTCAGCTTCTTTCTCACCACCGAAATGTTGCATTTCTTTCTATCTTTTATCTCTATTTTCATGCTATAGCTTCAACTGATCTTGCTAATTGCGTACCTCCCCTTCTCCTGCGTCCTCGCTGCACAAGACTTTCTTCTTCCTCTCATCCCTATTCTATCCATCTCTCTAACGCAAGAGTTAACCAGTACTCTCAATCACTCATACGTTTCTCTGGTAAACTCTGGAACTCCTTACCTGCTTCTGTATTTCCGTCTTCCTACGACTTGACTTCTTTTAAGGGGTAGGTATCAAGAAGACATTTGCTCCCTAATTTTGGCTAACTCTTTACTTATCTTTTAGAGAACCAGGTCTCAAGTTGGCTATTTTTTATATTTTGTTGCCCTTGGCTGGCCTTTTCTCCAGCATTAAAAAAAAATAAAAAAAACAAAAAAACATAAAATGCTACATCGGTGTCAGAGATGAAAAGTTAAGTAGGTGCTCAGCATAGATGATAAATGTGCAAGATTTAAAGATGACATTTGTTAAGAGAGCGTGAGTAAACATTTACTTTTCATAATACAAAGGATAAAGAAAGGGAAATTTTTATGTTTTTCTCCGCCCACTGGCTTCGCCCTCCACTGAAGAGCGGTATGCACGACAGCCTCTCCACTAATCTTTCCTCCAAGCTCTGAACAGACTGTTGGCTGATGCTTGTCATATTTCTCGTTAAGGATTTCAAATCTATAACAATACAAGAGCCTCTTTGTTTCCTTTACCACATACCTCAGTGACGGTGGTCGCCGCGTGCTGACTGTGGTTAAAGGTTCGAGCAGGACAAGCAATGACAGCTTGCGTGTCCGTCACTGCCACAGAGAGGTTGGCCATGGCAGCTTCATAGCCCAGTGCAGCAGCAGCATTGTAGTCATAGTCCCTCATCACACATTCTTCATACTTTCCCGTGGCATTGCTGCAAACAAAATAAGATTGTATATAACTAATCAAACCTTTCAATTACTTTGTATTATTATATCTGAGAAATAAAATGTCTACATAACTCCATCACCATTCACTTTTAGGTAATCCTTTGGTCGAACTTCTCAACAAGTAGACATTGCAATGTGACACTGAACAGTTGATAACAAAGACAATGAAGAACAGGAAGCTTACTTTATGGGAATTGCGAGAGAAATTATTTGTTCGTCAGTCCAGTTAGCGTCGAGCAGTGGCTGTACAGAGCACCAGTGGTCAGGAGTGGCGCCCAGGAATTGGTAAGTCATGGAACTGGTTGGGGAAGCAATATTTCCTGCAAATATCAAGAATATTCAAAATTATTTTCATTTTTTGCTTACTTAACGTTCATAGAATTTTTCTTTTATGCATGAGACTGCCACACACAGAGGGAGAGCCAGAATGGACCAAATAGCCCCTCTCACTGTAATGATGAAAACACAGAGAAAAGATTCCTAGTCAGCGGTGCCCCGCACAAGAAAAAATAATAAAATAAGAAAAATTTTAATACTAATAAATGCAGAAAGTGAGACATGTGACATGATGAGAAGGATTCATTGCTGGGGATTACTAGTAGCCGTCACAACCTTTCTTTTTCATCTAATAATTATCTTACAGCTCTCAACTGACTGAAATTATTAACTGATGCTCTCAGTAATGCACAAAAGTAATTGAAACAGAGTACGTACTTATAGTCAGCAGTTTGAATGATATATTTGACAGTAGAAAAAAACAGTGCTCCGTCTTTTCAAGAATTTCAGGGGTTTTTTTCATGTTTAGCATGAGTAAGTTAAGTTCTAAAGAGTTTTGAAGGTTTTTGCACTTTCCCTGACAATGGTGACAGTTGGCCAGTGTATTAACGAAGACAGTAACACTGAAAGGAAGATTGATTACACCTGCTGGAGTATGTAAGTCTGGTGTACTGAACGAGGAAACCAGTGAGGATACAGGAAGCATTACCAGCACTGCCCCATGTTAATTAGCGTTAAACATTTGCCTCTGGTCATGAAGTTATAAGAACATCGAGACATCAAAACACGTGACATACGGTAATTTAGAAGTATCATTGGTACTACATCTTACTAAAGAAATGCATGTAAAGTAAAAGCCAGCTATAAAAGCTCACACATGATTGATTCTTATATCAGCAGCACCAACAAGATTAATGAATTCATACAAATATGTACTTAGTAGTTTTCAATGCCTCCATCTATCAACTCGACACAACCTTCCAGACAACTATCCCCTCTATTTCAATGACATTCAACTGCCTCCCTCTTCCACATTAAATATCCTCGGTCTGTCCTTTACTCATAATCTTAACTGGAAACTTCACATCTTAGCTCTTGCTAAAACAGCTTCTATGAAGTTAAGCGTTCTTCGGCGTCTCCGCCAGTTTCTCTCGCCCCTCCAACTGCTAACTCTGCACAAGGGCCTTATCCGTCTTTGTATGGAGTACTCTTCTCATGTTTGGGGAAGTCCCACTCATACAGCTTTATAAGATAGAGTGAAATCAAAAGCTTTTTGCCTCATCAACTCCCCTCCTCTGACTGACTGTCTTCAGTCTCTTTCTCACCGCCGAAAGGTTGCATTTCTTTCTATCTTTTATCGCTATTTTCATGCTAACTGTTCTACTGATCTTGCTAATTGCATGCTTCTTCCCCTCCTCCTGTGGCCTCGCTGCACAAAGCTTTCTTTTTCCTCTCATCCCTATTCTGTCCAACCCTCTAATCATGCAAGAGTTAACCAGTACTCTCAGTCATTCATACTTTTCACTGGTAAGCTCTGGAACTCTTTACCTGCTTCTGCATTTCAATCTTCCTACGACTTAACCTCTTTTATGAGAGAGAGAGGTGTCAAGACATTTGTCCCACTCTTTTGATTAATTTTTTCATATCTTTTAGGGAGACTGCAATTCCAGTGGGCCTTTTTTTTTCTAATATAGTTTCATTGTCCTTGGCAGTTCTCCCTCTTACATAAAAAAAAAAAAATCTAAATCGGTGCTGCAAATGTTTGCAAAGTAGGTGTTACTAAAACTCTAGTTTGGTGGATCTGGCCCTTGAGTGGTAAAATTCCACTTCCTTATTCTCTAGCTACACACACAAAAAGACATAAAAACAGACAGAAATGAGGCAGCGCAGTACTCACCCAGAGCACATATGGTAATAATAACAATATTCCACCGCCCACGAGTGCCAACATAGCCCATCAGCTCTTCAAAGGTGCTGACTTGGGTCACACTGCCGTCGCCGTCCACCTCCTGCTCCTGGTAGAGGCGGTCTTCTGGCGTGTCATGACTGTTATCCTGCGCAGCCTTGTTTCCCGTGTTCCCTTTCATCTCCTGAGAGGCGCTCCCTCCCATTCTCACTCCGTCTTGGAAAATTACATAGTATTTGTGGTTATTTAAAATTCAGATATTGTTACTATTTATATGTTGAACACACTCAGGCAAAATCTTGACAAAACCAACTCGCTCAAGAAAACTTATAACAAAGACGCAACCATGATGTGTTCTTTGTATTTCATAACAAATGGTTAACAAACATACAAATAAAGTTCCTTCTCGCATCTTTGTAATGCAAAAGAACATAATAATAAATCACATAATACTTTCCCATCTAATACTTCTTTATAAAAGAAAAAGACTAGAGAAACAATACTGAAAATAACTTACGTATAGCACTATAGCTAAAAATGTTACCCATTAATTTTAGTTGAGAATTATAGAAGAATTTAAATGAAGGGGGTACTAATGCAATAAATTAAACCTTGCGGTAACTTACAATATTTAAAGACTCAGGTACATATATGTTCTTAATACTTTCAGTAAAAAAGGCTACTGGTCAAAGGCAAAATAAGAATTAGAAAAAAGGTCTACATTACCAATTCCCATAAGATGTCAGATAGAAAGAGCTTAATTCATAAGGAGTAAATAAAGAAGCAGGTATAGAGTCCCAAAATTTACCAGAGAAGGGGATGAATGACTAAGAATACTGGTTGACTCTCATTAAAGGTGGACAGAATAGTGATGAGAGAAAGAAGAGTCTTGTGCAGCGAGGCCGCGGGAGGAGGGGAAGCTTGCCGCTTGCAAGATCAGGAGAGTAATTAGTGTAAAATTAGCCGTATAATATAGTAAGAGACGTAACACAGCAGTAATGAGATAGTTTAAAGACAGTCACCTAGAGGATAAAAATTGATCAGACGAAAACCTTTTGATACCACCCCATATAAAATAGCGGTACGAGTTGGAACTCACACACACACACACACACACACACACACACACACACACACACACACACACAGGGGGATGTGTGGAACCATCCAGCAACGAACAGAAAACTGTAATACAAAGCAATACAGTGCAACTAATTACTCCGTCAATATCAAGGAGAGTTCACTGACTCCTGTCTGGTGCGCCGCTCTCCCCTCTACCGTTCAGCGTAACATATAACATAACATAACATAACATAACATAAATAATAGGATAACAAAGGGCCACCAGGGCCCATCTAGGTTATCCTGTATCAGTCGCACAGCGACCTCGTCATCAGTACTTAAAGATACACTTACAAGTACACAATACATTATATACTAATTCTAAATATTTGGCCCATTAACAGGGCTAAGTCCTGCAGCGAATTCCTCTACAATCTGTGATCCCCATACATGGGGATCATGTCTTGTTTAACTATAGTAAATTTCTTATAAAAACTATCATGCAGCGCTATACATAATTATAAATCTAATAAATTTAAGTGCTTATCTAATCTGTTTTTAAACATTGTCAAACTAGTGCTATTTACAACCCTCTCTGGCAATGCATTCCAGAAGTCTACCACCCTATGACTAAAGAAATATTTTCTTATATCTAACCTGCAGCCTTGCTTTCTAATCTTCCTGCCATGATTTCTAGTCCTACTTCCCTCCTCTAAGGTAAAGAAAGATCTCACATCTATGTAGTTTGTATCTGAGAACATTTTAAATAACTCTATCATATCCCTCTTATACATCTCCTCTCAAATGAAAACATGTTTAATTCCTTTAATCTATCTCTATACTCCAGGCGCTTTAATGTTGGTATCATCCTAGTTGCTCTTCTCTGAACTGCTTCTAACATGTTGATATCCTGCCTATAATGGGGTGACCAGGCCTGTATGCAATACTCTAAATGGGGCCTAACATAGGAATTATATAAGCTACGCACCACTTCCTTACTTTTATAACTAACATTTCTATTTATAAAACCCAGGATCCTATTTGCCCTATTTCTTGCTTCTAAACATTGCTTTAAAAATTTCATAGTCCTGTCTATCACTACTCCTAAATCCTTTCCCTCCTCTACTGCCTGTAGCCAACATCCCTCCATCTCATAGCTAAAGTTTGTGTTGTCTTTACCTAAATGACCTTTACCTGACACTTTTTAGAATTAAACTCCATCTGCCACCTGTCTTATATCAATATTTTCTAAAGCTTTTAAACTACTCGTCGCACTGTTTGTAACAGGATTTCCTATTCTTTCCCTAGTAAATACTGAAGAAAATTGTTCATTCAATAACTCTACTATGTCTTGATTTTGATCCACTACTACACCATCTTTTCTGAGTGGTCCAATCCTATCCTTATTTCTTTTATCACTGACCTTGTAATAACTATATAATTTTTTGGGATCTTTACTCCCAGCTCTAGCTAGTTTTATCTCTGCCTGCCTTTTACTTTTTTTTATAACCTTACTCAAATCATCCCTGACCTGTCTGTACCTAATCAAATCTACATCTTCCCCACTTTTCTGCAACTCTCTATACGCCCTCTTCTCTCTGATCTGTCTACCTATCTCGTGAGTCCACCATAATGGCTTCCTGTTTCTCTGCCTTATATCTTTGTAAGGGATACACTGGATCACTAACCCAGTCACTTCCTACGTCATTCGTTCATTGACTCAGCACTGTTTCCCCAAAGGTGACAAGACAGTTATTTACACTACATCAAGACAGTCTTGCACATACACACACACACACACATACATGAGACAGAGGACAAACCTTGAACTCTAAAACTCTGTTCAGTTCCAATACACTCTCCTCCACCAAACGGCTGATGAAACTGAATGATCAGATCAGTTCAGTTATCACACCAAGGTGTCCCAGCGCGGCGTGTGATGGAGTATGTTGCCCCAAGGGGCGCGCGTGAGAAAGTGCCACTGCCGTGGATCGGATCAGTTCAGACCACAAGGCTACGGGGCACACAACGCCACCTCACGCTTTTTTTTTTTTTTTTTTACACTTGTGAGCTGCTAGAAATTACTCTCTCCTCTTTCTTGTTTGAGTTGACTATGAATATCTCCTATCCCAAAATCCTCTCTCTCTCTCTCTCTCTCTCTCTCTCTCTCTCTCTCTCTCTCTCTCTCTCTCTCTCTCTCTCTCTCTCTCTCTCTCTCTCTCTCTCTGCAACTTTATCTCAAGTTTCCTCTCTGACCGTTCTATTACTGCTGTGATAGACAACATTGTTGTTTTCCTGAATCTAATAACAGTAGTGTTCCTCAGGGTTATTTATTCTCACTTACTATCTTCCTATTATTCATCAATGATCTTCTAAACCAAACTTGTGTCCTATCCACTTCAACGTTAATGATACCATTCTACACTTTTCCACGTCTTCTGAGATACGATTAATTTTTCTTTAGAAAGTAAACAGATCACGCAGGGACGCCACATAACGCCTGCCTTCTGATCTCTAAAATTCCCGATTAGGGCAGAGAAACTTGGTGCTGTTCAATGCCTCAAAACTCAATTTTTCCATCTATCAAATCGAGGCAAACTTATAGAAAACTATTCGCTCTTCTTCAATGACAATCAATGATTAGATGCCTTTTATGTGAACAGTGACATGAAATAACAATTCTTAATAAGTGCTCGAGAGAGAGAGAGAGAGAGAGAGAGAGAGAGAGAGAGAGAGAGAGAGTATAATTCAACATAGTCACTAAACAATAAACAAATATGTAATCACTTTATTTGAGATCAATCTTCAATCCATCTTTCACCTAATATACAGTGTACTTTTTCCTTTTATCTATATGCATATCTATAATTACATGTGTATATGATCTGGTCCAGCTATACGTTCAACCCAAAACAACTTCCCACTTCTCACCCAAGTCCAACGGAGCAGGAAAATAACGTATAATCAGATTTGTATGCATGATTTGCCGACTAGATCCTGGTGGCACTGATTGCTATAACTGTTGAGCCTTTAAAGGTAATACAAAAGGCGGCATCCAAACATGAACAAAAAACGGAAAATAAGAAGCGGTCCCTGGCCATTTCTATGTATTTTTAATGCTAAACTGGTAATGTTTTGGGTGTTAAGGTGGGTTCACACGTGTCAATGTGGGACTGAAATTGCCAGTCAATAGAGTTTCCGACTGAATATCGGTTCCTAGCAACCAGAGAAACCAGTTGCAAAACAAGACCGACGTCTTGGCCTTGTTCAGTCGATTCGTTTACGTTATGACATCATAGAGAAAGGTTTGAAAATGTGGTGTTCAGATGTAGAGATGATGAAGG
>NC_059267.1:8446780-8449280 GCF_017591435.1 Portunus trituberculatus
TTCACTGTTTGATCGAGACAGCCAGACGTTACCCTACGAAACGAGCTCAGAGCTCATTATTTCCGATCTTCGGATAGGCCTGAGACCAGGCACACACCACACACCGGGACAACAAGGTCACAACTCCTCGATTTACATCCCGTACCTACTCACTGCTAGGTGAACAGGGGCTACACGTGAAAGGAGATACACCCAAATATTTCCACCCGGCCAGGGAATCGAACCCCGGTCCTCTGGCTTGTGAAGCCAGCGCTCTAACCACTGATCTACCGGGCGTGTGTGTGTGTGTGTGTGTGTGTGTGTGTGTGTGTGTGTGTGTGTGTGTGTAATTCACCACGGTTGTCTGCTGGTCACCCAGCCAGCCTTCCCCATTACGGAGCGAGCTCAGAGCTCACAGACCGATCTTCGGGTAGGACTCAGACCACACCACACTTCACACACCGGGAGAGCGAGGCCACAACCCCTCGAGTTACATCCCGTACCTATTTACTGCTAGGTGAACAGGGGCTACACATTAAGAGGCTTGCCCATTTGACTCGCCGCGCCCGGGACTCGAACCCGGGCCTTTACGGTTGTGAGCCGAGTGTGCTAACCACTGCACTAGGCGGTGTGTGTGCGTTTGTGTGTGTAATTTACCTCGGTCGTCTGCTGGTCACCCAGCCAGTCTTCCCCGTTACGGAGCGAGCTCAGAGCTCATAGACCGATCTTCGGGTAGGACTGAGACCACATCAACACACAACACACACCGGGAAAGCGAGGCCACAACCCCTCGAGTTACATCCCGTACCTCTTTACTGCTAGGTGAACAGGGGCCACACATTAAGAGGCTTGCCCATTTGCCTCGCCGCTTATCGGGACTCGAACCCGGCCCTCTCGATTGTGAGTCGAGCGTGCTAACCACTACACCATCTAGTGTGTGTGTGTGTGTGTGTGTGTGTGTGTGTGTGTGTGTGTGTGTGTGTGTGTGTGTGTGTGTGTGTGTGTGTGTGTGATATTAATTTCACAACATCTGATAAAGAGGATGCAAGAAAGGGAATCTCAACTAACTCAGCAACTGACCCGGATCAATTCGCAGTGTAGCTTCTCAAGAACTGCGCCACAGAATTAAGCATCTTCCTGTATATTCTGTTCAGGAACGCACTCGATTGTGGTGTCATACCACAGCAACTAAAATGTGCTCAAATTCCACCAATCTATAAAGGGGAATCAAGAGCCGAGGCCAAGAATTACAGAACCGTTGTCCTCACGTCTCATATAATCAAAACCTTTGAAAATTGATAGTGAAAAGAATATTTGTAAATCTAGAAGACGAACCAAGGACGACATGGCTTTCCGCTCGGCCACTCATGCCTTTTCAAACTATTTGCCCATCTTAAGAAAATTATAAGATTTGAAAATCTCAAGACCGTTGATGTGGTTTACCTGGACTTCGCGAAAGCGTTTGACAAAGTAAATCACCGCATACTGTTACATAAAGTACGAAGCCTTGGTACATCATGCAGGAAAGCTCGGAGTGTGGCTCCATTCATTCCTTATCAACCAAGAACAATTAGGAAAGGTTGATAGTACACTGTCTCAATCTTCACCTGTTACAAATGGAGTACCACAAGAGTCAGTCCTCGGTCCCTTACTCTTTCTTATACACATCTCAGATACAACACTTGTCTGTCACCTCCTTGGCAGATGATACTCGCGTATAAAGGAAGTGTCCTCAGAAGACAACGCCGATCTAATACAAGCAGACCTGGCAGCTCTACTTTAGGGAACAACAGAATAATGTTATTTTAATGATAACAAATTTGAACATCTGATACAACACTAACATAGACACCAGGGGGTAGGATTCACAATTATGTATTTCGTAAGTCCTTAAGAAGCCCGTATCTATGCTAAGAGCTATTCACTAAACATTTACGGACTTCGTACGTACCTCAAAAATTTAGTACTCTCTCGGGACCCTGTAAGATTTCGTAACCCGGACCTATGAGCGCCTTTTCTGTACTACACAACCCCTGAAGTAAACACCGACGAAACTAGAGGTTAGAAGAAGGTGAAGTAGATTGAAATCAAGAACTACAGGTGGCATAAGCACATGAGTGGCCTGAGAAGCGATGAAAGCCTCTCTATATATGAAAATACTAGTGTATCAGCACATGACAGTAGCCTGAAAAGGAAAGGAGAGTGAAATATGTGGGCTAATTGTCTTTTGGTGACTTTTTGGTGATAATGTGTACGGTGTAAATCAACGATCTCCTGGGAGGTGTGAGTGCCTGGCAGTGATGTGCATGAAGAGAGAGAGAGAGAGAGAGAGAGTGTGTGTGTGTGTGTGTGTGTGTGTGTGTGTGTGTGTGTGTGTGTGTGTGTGTGTGTGTGTGTGTGTGTGTGTGCCTGACAGTGACAGCGCAATGTAAGAATGACTTTTGATTCACTTGTATACATATATATAATGTTTGGCAGCGACTGATTCCCACCTTTAAACTTATCAACATTAATGAAGTAA
>NC_059267.1:8461780-8509280 GCF_017591435.1 Portunus trituberculatus
TCAAGCACTAACAAAAGGGACGACATAAACAATGAAAGCGAAACTGTCCCATCTGAGCGTAATAGCTTAAAAGTTTGGTTACATTAATGTGCGCAGTATAAGAAACAAATTTCAGGATTTAGATGAAATTGTCAGCACGAAAGACAAAGACATTATCGGCGTGACTGAATCCTGAATAAACACTTCAAACAGAGACCTTTTAGCAGAATTTTCGTTACAGGGCTACAATTTATTTAACTGTGAAAGAGCGCACAGAGTAGGAGGTGGAGTACTCCTATATGTCAAATCAGATCTTCGCCCGCTTTGGAAACCAGTCAAAAAGATAAATAATATCGATGTCTCATACGTTCAACTTAACTCTAAACCGCGAAAATTAGTAATTGGTGTCATTTACCGACCTCCAGGACAACTACAGGAAGCTGACAACAAACTATATGAACAAATAGCTGAAATTTGTTCGGAAAATGAGACCATAATTGTTGGAGATTTTAATCTTGCCGTTAACAGATGGGGCGATCCTTTAAATTCACACTCGGGACAAAATTTGTATAATAATCTTTTAGAAAGTGGTCTTGATCAACTCGTACAACATCCAACAAGAGGTGATAATATCTTAGACCTTATTTTAACGACAAATGAAAATATAATTTCTAATGTAGAAGTTGGTTCCGAATTCAGCACCAGTGACCACCGGGCGATTACATTCAATGTCAAAACAAGTAAGATGCTCACAAATGTAAGTAAAGAAAAAGTACCTGACTTTCGTCGAGCTAATTTTGGAAAACTCAGAAAAATTCTGTCTGAAAGCGATTGGAGCCAATTATCGAGTGCAAATTGTATAAATGAAGCGTGGAAAATATTTACATTTAAACTAGATCGAGCTGTAAAATCCTCTATTCCACTATGAAATAGGCACTCAATCGCCAGCTATAAACCTAAATGGTGGAATTCAGAAATGAAAAACTGTCTCTCTGCTAAAAAACGCGCCTACCACAAATACAAAACAACACACAATGAAAGAGACAAAACTGAGCATGACCAATTGCGACGCAATGCTAAAAACTTATAAGGAAAGTAAGAAAATTATGAGCTCCATATCGCCAATCGTAGCAAGACAAATCCTAAAGAGTTTTCAGTTATATCAGAACTAAAAAGCAATAGCTTCATCAATAGGGCCGCTAGCTTTAGACAATGGCGAACACACGGACGACGAAATTGAAATGGCTATTAAATTAAACAATTACTTTGCGTCAGTCTTCACTGAAGAAAATTATTCAGAAAATCAGCCAACTGCACCAAATCACAGCAATAATGTCTTTTTAAATACGTGCGATATCCAAGAAAATGTAATTTTGAGCGCAATAAATAAAGTTAAAACAAATAAAACTCCTGGTCCCGATAAAATTTCTCCACGAATACTAAAAGAGGCAAAGAAAGAACTTGTTAAACCATTGTCTATCCTCTTTAATAAATCACTAAGCACTCGTAAAGTTCCTGATGACTGGAAACTCGCAAACGTAACTCCAATCTTTAAAAAAGGTGACAAGTCTCAAACTAGAAATTATCGACCAATTAGCCTCACTTCAGTGGTAGGTAAGCTAATGGAGACAGTTTTCAGGGATAAAGTTGTTGCATTCTTAGAAAGTAACAACATAATAAACGAATCACAACAAGGATTTAGAAACAAGCAGTCATGTTTAACAAACCTACTTGACTTTTTCCATGATATATATAATTTTACGACAACACTAGAGCGGTCGATATCATATATCTTGACTTCCAAAAGGCTTTTGACAAAGTGCCACATAAACGTCTTATCAATAAAGTAAAAGCGCATTGCAGCGTGGATATTGGTTGTCTGATCGTAAACAGCGAGTTGTGATCAATGGTAAATCTTCAGACTCGAATAACGTAAGCAGTGGCGTTCCTCAAGGATCAGTTCTGGGATCTATTCTTTTTATTATATATATTAACGACATTGATGAAAGAATAAATTGTAAGCTCTCAAAATTCGCAGATGACACAAAATTTTGCAGAGTAGACTCTGAAAGCCAAAGAAAACTTTTGCAAAGAGATATAGATACTCTCATTGAATGGTCACACAAGTGGCAAATGAAATTCAATATAGATAAATGCCACGTTTTACACATAGAAAATCAAAATCCTCAGGCGACGTAGAAGATGAATAATACCCGCATGACGAGTGTGGACAAAGAAAAAGATTTTGGTGTCATTGTTTCAGCAGACCTCAAGCCTAGCAAACACTGTACTGAAGTCGCCAAAACTGCAAATAAATTAGTTGGTTTCATTGGACGATCTTTCTTTTTCTTTTTTTCTTTTTTTTACGTAGGGAAGAGGGCCAGCCAAGGGCAAAAAAAAGAAAGTTAGAAAAAACCCCACTTGAGCGCTGGCTTTCCAAAGAGTACAAAAAGTGCCAAAACCGTCAGCCAGAATTAGGGGAGCAAATGCCTCGATACCTCCCTCTTAAAAGAAGACAAGTTGTAGGAATTTGGAAATACAGATGCAGGGAGGGAGTTCCAGAGTTTACCAGTGAAAGGGATGAATGATTGAGCGTACTGGTTAACTCTTGCATTAGAGAGTTGGACAGAATAGGGATGAAAGGAAGAAGAAAGCCTTGTGCAGCGTGGCCGCAGGAGGAGGGGAGGCATGCAGTTAGCAAGATCAGTAGAACAGTTACCATGAAAATAGCGATAAAATATAGAAAGGGATGCAACATTTCGGCGGTGAGAAAGAGACTGAAGACAGTTAGTCAGAGGAGGGGAGTTGATGAGACGAAGAGCTTTCGATTCCACTCTATCAAGCAAAGCTGTGTGACTGGAACCCCACCAAACATGCGAAGAGTACTCCATACAGGGACGGATAAGGCCTTATACAGAGTAAGCAGTTGGAGGGGCGAGAAAAACTTTCAAGTCCGAAAAAATAATATCAACATTATATAACTCACTCGTTCGTCCACATCTCGAATACAATGTTCAGTTTTGGTCACCGTATTACAAAAAAGATATTGAGAAATTAGAAAAAATACAACGCAGATTAACTAAAATGATCCCAAGGCTGCGGAACAAATCCTACGAGGAACGCCTAAAGGAATTAAATTTATTTTCTCTCAAGAAACGGAGAGTAAGAGGCGACCTATCATGCTTTTCAAAATTTTTAATGGGTGTGCAAATTTGAATATTCAAAAATACGTATCAGTCGACCAGTCAAATGTCACCAGAAACAATGGTTTTAAAATTGTTAGTAAGCGTTTTGTAACAAATGAAGCCAAACACTTTTTCTTTAATCGCATAGTTGATATATGGAATGGTCTGCCATCAAATGTTGTCAACTCAGGTACTATCGAAACATTCAAAGTTCGCCTCGATAAATACTTTGAATCTAATCCCCGGTTGTCGCTATTCATTTCCGAATAACTTGCGCTTTTCTTTATCTCCCGGGCCTCTGATTGTGGTTTAAATTGCCCGTTAGTTTGAATTACTCTCACCGTCCATACATGACACAGATAGCCCAGAGTGAACGGTCACTACTTTTACTCTCGATCTGTGAAGGGCTGTGGATAGTCAAGAGCCCTGACAGTAGGTGACCATCATCGGGATTTAAGGTACCAGGGATCACCGCTGCAGGGGGTAACCATACAGTGTGCGGCGCCCTTTAAAGGGAAGTGCACTTTTACAGTGGTTGTACGGAGCTGGGGCCTGATTGACTGCTGCCTCTCTTGAAAGCGCCAGGCAAGGCTGCCGCACCACCTTTTTGACTCCACACTGTGTTTACATACATACTACACTGCACTGCATACACGCACAGATAGCCCAGAGTGAACGGTCACCACTACTACTCTCGACCTGTGACGGGCTGTGTTTGGAGAGGGCCTTGTCAACCATTGATCATCATCGGGAACTAAGTACCAGGGATCAATGTTGCAAGGGGTTATCAGCGTACGGCGTCCCTACAGGGAAAGTATGCTATCTCAGTGGATTGAACGGAGCTGGGGCCTGATTGACTGCTGCCTCCCTAGAAAGCGCCAGGCAAGGCTGCCACACAATCCATTTGACATACACACTGTGCATCCATGTACACAATGCACACACAACATGACTTTTACCAAGCGTTAACACTTTCCCCCACAGACACAAGTAGTCAGACGTAGATTACATATTTTCTTTTCACTCTCTACTAAAATTCCATGTGATTTTTTAATATCACATGGTTTCGCCTTTTTTCCTGCCAGCTTCGGCTGGAGGGAGGGGTGGGTGGGGAGGAGCCTTCTGTTTTGCTGTCCTGTCTCTACCACTGGTAGTTAGTAGATAGTCTCCACAAACAGCCTAGTAAGGACCTAAGGGTCTGTTGCTGTTTGTCTTCCTTTGTATTCCTTTGTATTTTGTATAACATTATCGCAGTTGGTAGGAAATACTTCACGTGTCAAGTTAATTGATTGCATCTTGGATCGAACTGGTAATGGACCAAGCTTGAACCCCAGCTAATGCGGGTATGGACAAGATGAATTCATGTACAACATTGTGATTTCCACTTAAAATTCATGCACGTACTATACTGTGATTCCCACTAAAAGTTCATGTAAACCCAATGATAGTATTTCAAGAGTAGTTTAAGAGCTACAGCTAGCCGTCATTACAGGCGAGTGCATATATTCGTAGAAAATTTCGGAATATTTAAAAAATATGAATATGACAACCAAGAGTGACTCTTCAGTTACGGTCAAGGCCCCACTGACTCACATCCGAGAATGGGGAGCGGCTGGGAGAAGGATGCTTACAGATGCGTACCGGACATGTATGGACTACTCTGTCATTCGCAGTACAAGCACTATTCTAGCCGATCAAGGTGAGGAATTCTCGAACCCCAGCAAAATTATATAATTTTCGTGGCACACCAAGGAGATAATGGCAGCACATTAGTGTGCCGTGGCACAGGCTGTGGGAGTCCCTGCACGGTCTGTACATTCCTGTCATGTCGTGGCCATGAAGCACAACACCTTAGTTTGTACAACTCCTTGTAACTAATTCAGCTCTCTAATTATTAGCACCTGTTTGGCAGTACAACCTGTTTTTTTTTTTTTTTTTTTTTTTTTTTTTGAGGGGGCCGGAGGGGCAGTTCTAAAATTATCAGATTTTCCTTACTTTCTTTTCGGTCCCTGGTTTCTAGAAGCTTCCATTATTTATCAAAGATGGTTAAGTATATACTCGTTTGTCAACTTATAGTTGTAGCTCGGCAAGCTACATTTATGGCATTCTTTAAATCAGTTATTTTTCATTTCATTTACAAGATCATAAAGTTGCTCCCATTCTTGTTCTAGTTTTGAAAGGATGGCTCAGCTGACGCGGCTATCCCTCACAGACTTTTAATTTGTAGTGCCGTTATCATTTTCATATTCTTGAGCTGATTAGCAGTAGATCTGAATTCTGAAATACTTCTGTGCCGCACCTTGACTATATACGTTCAAAAGGTTTAAGGCGGGTTCACACGTGCCAATTTGCGACTGCAATTGTAGGTTGGTAAGGTTTCCAACTGAATATATGTGCCTAGTGACTGGAGAAACCAGTCGCAAAACAAAACCAACATGTCGGTCTTGTTCAGTCGATTTAGGACTTTATTTACGTTGTGACATCAAGAAGTAAGCTTTGAAAATATGGTGTCTATGTAGAGAAGATGTTAGAGTTGCTGAGAGAAAAAGAACACATCTGGGACCCCAAAAATTAATTGTTCAGTAAAAAAGTTTGTGCAAATCGTCGTTGGAAGAAATAACTGCCCTCTTCAAGAACTGTTTCCCTCAATGCAGGGTGTTGTTGGAGGTGAGGATTGAAGACTTATCAGGACTTAATTTGATCGCAATTGTGCATAATCTTCTTAAGATTAGTGTGTGGCAGAAACTCCTTTCTTTCCTTCTACTTTGCCAGGGATGTATCCACAGGCATATTCTTTTCTGTTGAATCTTCCGGTATGCCAAAAGAGCAACCACCGCTTCAGCATTGTCATTGGAGGAAGACCTTGGCGGGTAGCTGTTACATTCACTTCCAGCCAAGGTGCCAACTAATCCCTACTTTCAGTCGCTACGTTCCGACTAGAAGGGCTAAGTCGATACTTCTAACAACTTGCAATTTAAGTCGTAAATTGGCACATGTGAACTTGCCTTTAAGGCGGTGTCACACTAGCACTTTTTCCGTCTACTTTTTCCGTCGCTTTTTTCTGAAAATCGACAATATTTTGGCTGCGGCCTGTCACACACACAAACGGTGTTTCGTCGTCACTTTCCGTCGTCACTTCCCGCCAACACAATGTAAACACAAACATGGAGGCCACGCTGCGGCAAAGATACACTGCTCTGAACGTAATACTATGTATTACGAAACTTAGACGAGCTGAACAAGCCGAAAAGCGTGCATGGATGCGTTCATGGTTAGTGGTAGAACCAATGCACGTAGAAGCAGGTTGAGGAGACGCGGCAAGTCTTGTGGTCTTGGTCTTGGTATGTAAACAGAGGCGGAAAATTTGCAAACGGAAACGATCCCTATCGTCTGACAAATTCATGCGATAAGTTCATGCGGAACGTTGAAAAATCGACGGAAATCGCATTAATCGACGGAAAAAGTGCTAGTGTGACACCGCCTTTAGATGGAGTTAAGCAGGCTTTTATGATTTTTTTTTTTTTTGGGTTCTTGAGGCATAAATTGACTTAATTTCCACATAATCAGGAGAAATACTTGAAAACCCGACTAACCATCTGTGGCCTCTGAAAATAGTCGAGGTAAAAGAGAGAAGCGTTTCAGAATAAGTATTTTTGTTTCGTGTGTGTGTGTGTGTGTGTGTGTGTGTGTGTGTGTGTGTGTGTGTAATTCACCACGGTCGTCTGATGGTCACCCAGACAGCCTTCCCCATTATGGAGCGAGCTCAGAGCTCCTAGACCGATCTTCGGGTAGGACTGAGACCACAACACACTCCACACACCGGGAAAGCGAGGTCACAACCCCGCGAGTTTCTTATAGGTGAACAGGGGCTACACATTAAGAGGCTTGCCTATTTGCCTCGCCGCACCCGGGATTTGAACCCAGGCCTTTTCGGTTGTGAGCTGAGCGTGCTTACCACTACACTACGCGGTGTGTGTGTGTGTGTGTGTGTGTGTGTGTGTGTGTTTTACCTAGTTGTATTTACCTATATAGTTTTATAGTTGTAGTTTTACAGGGCTTGGGCTTTACGCTCGTGTGGCCCCGTCTTCATATCTACACTTATCCAATTTTATTTTAAAACTATGCAAACTCGTTGCTGACACCACTTCTTCACTTAAATTGTTCCAAGTCTCAACACATCTTTGCCGGAAACTATGTTTTTTAACATCTTTCAGACATCTTCCCTTCCTCAGTTTTTTACTATGCGATCTTGTGCTTCGAATGTCATATTCTTCTCTCAGGATCAGTTTCTCATTATCCACTTGATCCATTCCGTTAATCAATTTATAAACTTGTATCAGATCCCCTCTCTCCCTTCTCTGTTCCAGGGTTGGTAGATCCATAGCCTTTAGTCTCTCCTCATATGTCATCCCTTCAAATTCTGGAACCATTCTTGTAGCCATTTTTTGTAGTCTCTCCAACTTCCTTATGTGTTTCTTTTTATGGAGGTCCACACAACTCCTGCATATTTCAATTTGGGTCTTATTATAGTACTTATCAATTTCTTCATCATTTCTTTGTCCATGTTGTATGATAGCAGCGTGAAAGAGAAGAGTAAATGATTGTTCGGTTACCTTGTTTCACGTGTGAATGATACCCTTTGCCTGTAAAGAGGTAATGATTGTCTGCCTTCCCTCGGGCTGTATACGTGGCGTGAATGAAAGGTTACTTGGTTTAGGAAAACTTGAGCACGGCCAGTGTGCCTCCACCACGCACAGCTCCCTGTACTCGCACCTGCTGCACCTTGTTGTCTAGTAAGAGTATACACGTTGCTCGTTGCCATTGTGTTTCCTTGTTCCTCGGCGATGATGGTGTCAACACATCTACGTACCAAACATGGTGCAGTGAGTAGGATCGCCGAGTGAAGGATTGTGGAACCTAAAAGTGACTGACAGTGACGCTGTATTGTGTGCGCATTTGTTTGCTGTTCTCACGCCGAGAAGATGGAGCAGCAATTAGAACGGCTGACCACTCTTCTTGCGACGCAAATGGAGCTGACACAGCAACAAGAAGCACAGCAGCGGGAGCGGGATGAGGCACACCAACAGGAAATGCGCGCCCTGTTATCGGGGTTAACTGGTGCTCCGCCCTCTCACAGTACACGAGACGGTGAACCAGTGCAGAAAACTAAGCTGCATAACAGTGTGGTGACTCCTCCTTACCTCACATGGTCTGCTTCGCTGAGGGAGTTTGATGCGTGGCGGCACAAATTTGAAGGGTACGCTCGCCTGGCTAACATAACTACCCTCAAGCCCTCCGAGCAGCAAATTGCTTTACGTTCGCTTGTTGATGAGGAATGGACTCGCGCACTGAGGTATGGCCTGGACGTACAGCAAGATGCAGACTTGAAGACTGTTCTCGACGCTATGGAAGTGCATCTCAGGAATAGACGTAACGTTATACTGGATCGTCGAGAGTTCTACTTGAGAAGACAGGAAAGTGGTGAAAATTTTGACGAGTTTCTGTGCGCCATCAAGGAAATTGCTGCATTTTGTGGTTTCTGTGAGGAATGTATGGATAACAGACTACGTGACCGAATAGTTGTGGGTACAAGTGATGAGGTAGCATTACAACGTATGTTGGAAGAAAAAGACTTGTCTCTACAGAAAGCCATAGACATATGTCGGTCAACCGAAAATGCGGCGAAGAATAGTGCTGTGATTCGAGGATGTAGTGTGGGGAGAGTATCGCAGTACAAGAAGAATGCGCGGTACGGACGCCCAGTTTCGGCGAATAGTGCAAGGCCTTCACGAGACTGTGACGAACTGTGTCATAAGTGTGGCAGAGGAACGCACACGGGTGACCAAAAGTGCAAAGCGGCTAATGTGGCTTGTAATAATTGCGGTAGAATAGGGCACTTCGCGGTTGTTTGTAAAGCTCGTTCCCGCACACCAGCGACTCGGCGCAAAGCGGCGCCACCACAGGACACCGGCACTCGTCACCGTAAACTCCATCGGGTCATTGCAGACGTCTACCAAGGTAAAGGAAGTTCACGACAGACTCCTCGGGTCAAGATTGTAACCACTCATCCTGGCGGACAAGGACGTATTTCCTGGACTCCTGACTCTGGCGCCGAGGCCACAGTCATGGGTTGGGACGTCGCCAAGGCTGCTGGGATCAAGCAGGCTTTGCTTGAAGCAGTGACGGGCGAAGTTTTATACGGCGCCGGCCAACAACAACTCGCTTGTTTGGGTAAGTTCACCTCTAATTTGGAATTAGGTGACAGGAAAACCTCCACAGAAGTGATTGTTGTTGACAAGCTGAAAGGGGCACTACTGAGTTGGTACGACTCAATAGCTTTAGGATTGTTACCACCTAACTTTCCTACTCAGATTCGAGCAGTTGAACACGGTACATGTCGTTCACATCAGCAGGAGTGTGTTACAGCAGCAGACCCACTACCCCAGTGGAGACATAACTACGAGCCTTCAGCGACGGAAAGAGCACAACATGCCGCAGCCATTATCCATGCTTTCCCGCAAGTTTTCGGTGCTTCACAGACCTTGAGGGAGATGGATGGAGACGCTATGCGTATTCAGCTGACTGAGGACGCTCGACCCTTCGCTGTGACTGCTGCCCGGACCGTTCCGTTCAGCTGGAGAGATGATATCAAGACCCAGCTTGATGAACTTCTGGACCTGGACATTATTGTTAAGGTAAATCACCCTACAGATTGGTGTCATCCAATTGTACCTGTGCGAAAGAAATCAGGCGGAGTGAGATTATGTGTAGACTTCACAAGACTTAACAAGTATGTTCGCAGGCCAGCCTACCCTATACCATCCCCGCATGACGTCATTGCTTCGATGGGGACTGGATCGAGATGGTTCACTACGTGTGACGCAAAGATGGGTTACCACCAAATCAAGATAGCCGAGGCGGACCAAGATCTCACGACCTTTCTCACTCCGTGGGACGCTTTAAGTTTAAGCGTGCACCCATGGGTTTGGTCTCGTCAGGCGACGAATATAATCGGCGCGGTGATGCAGCCCTGGGTGACATACCACAGACGATCAAGATAGTTGACGACATTCTGGCGTATGATGGTTCATATAAACAACATCTGGCGCATGTAATTGACATTGTTCAGCGCTGTGATAAAGCTGGAATAACTCTGAACAAACATAAGTTCAACTTTGCCCAGCCGCGTGTTGACTACTGTGGCTACTCTGTGTCACGCAGTGGGTATACTGTGGACGAGAAAAAAGTAGCTGCCATTGCCAACTTTCCCCGCCCACAAAACATTACCGATCTGAGATCATTCCTTGGTTTGTCTAACCAGTTAGGAAACTTTACTTCCAGCCTCGCCAAAGCTGCCCAACCGCTACGAGATCTGCTGAGGCCGCGTAATGTTTGGTGCTGGACTTCACAGCATGACATCGCGTTTGAGGAGGTGAAGGAGTTGCTGATGGCACCGCCCGTGCTCTCTCATTTCGACGCGTTACTCCCCACCATGCTGCAGACTGATGCATCCAAGACACAGGAATGGGCTTCGCATTACTACAACTGCACGGTAAAGACTGGAAGCTGGTTCAATGTGGTTCACGGTTCTTATCAGATGTGGAAACACGGTATGCAGTGATAGAAATTGAGATGGCAGCCGTCCTATGGGCTGTAAGAAAATGTGGAGCTTTTTTGAAGGGTTTACCTCATTTCAGCATTGTTGTTGATCATCGACCTTTGGTACCTATTTTAAACTCAAAACTTCTCGGTGAGATAGAAAACCCTAGGTTGCAACGCATGCGTGAGAAATTAACAGCATACACCTTTACCACCAGTTGGCAGAAAGGCAAAGAACATAATATTCCTGATGCACTTTCACGCTTCCCCGTACAGGCACCTAACGAGGAGGATAAGGCTGCAAGTGATGACGAGGACCTGCTGCACGCTTTAGTCATCGCCTCTGTCAATGCTGTTACGCAGGAAGGAACCAGCCTCATGCCACTTCGAGACAAGACTTTGGAAAAGGTGCGTGCTTCTGCTGTAAGAGACCCTGAATATAGCGCATTGCGCACAGCTATACTAACAGGATTCCCTGAACATAAGCAAGAGCTTGTTGATGATTTGAGACCATATTGGAAGATACGCGACCAACTTGCAGTCGATGATGACCTCGTTGTTTATGGACCACGCCTAATCATCCCCAAAGGCTTACGGCGAGAAACTTTGCAAAGGCTACACGACAGTCATCAAGGCATCGCCCGTACTAAGCGACGGGCCCGGCAAACCGTATACTGGCCAGGTATAGAACGTGACATAGCACAAGTTGTCTCCTCATGCCGAGAATGCCGAGCACTCCTACCGCGCCAAGCCAACGAGCCCCTCTGGCAGCACGACGACCCACCAACTCGCGTGTTTGAGTCGGTCTCGGCAGACTATTTTCACTTGGCTGGTCGCACATTTCTTGTATATATAGACAGGAAATCTGGTTGGCCTTGTGTATCATCCTGTCCACGATCTGCTAATGGTCACCATCTTACTTGTGAGTTGAGGAATTTTTTTGCAGCCACAGGTGTTCCACGGGTGTTGAGTGATGGTGGACCTCAGTTTGCGTCTTCTACTCATCGACGCTTCCTGGCTCGGTGGGGGGTAGAGCACAGGATCACTTCGCCGTACAACGCCCGTGCAAATGGCCATGCAGAAGCAGCCGTCAAGGTGATTAAGAAGCTGATACGGACGACTTCTTCACATGCTTCCCTGGACGATGATGCTTTCGCTCGTGGGCTCCTGGAGCTGAGAAACACACCGAGGGAGGACGGACGATCTCCAGCTCAAGTTTTGTTTGGACATCCTATGAAATCAGCCCTTCCTGTTCACCATCGTTCATTTGCTCCGGAGTGGCAGCAGGCCGCTCTGAAATGTGACATTAAGGCAGATCACCTCCGCTCCTATTCAAAGATATATCATGACAAGACCTCTAAACCACTCTCTCAATTACAGATTGGTGCCTTAGTGGATGTTTGGGATCATGCAACTAATAGATGGGGACTACTGGGCATTATTACAGGTGTTGGCTCCCGCCGTGATTATCTGGTGAAGATGGGCAGCGGACGCACACTGTGGAGGAACCGCAGATTTCTTCGCAGTCACCAGAACGAGGGCGTGTTCACTTACGCGTCACCCAGCCAGTCCCCGCCGAATGTTGTGGGGGAAAACATTCCCTCAGTGGATCAGCCAGAACCAAGGAAACTACTGGCTGACCAGCATCTATCAGCTTCCCCGCCTCTTCGTCGCAGCACTCGGCACCGCAGAGAACCCGACCGATTAGCAGTTCGCTGGGGTACGCCTACCTACGCAGACGAGGAAGAAGACGACCGTGATGTTCCGGACAACCCTGTCATCTCGGGGGAGGTGTATGATAGCAGCATGAAAGAGAAGAGTGAATGATTGTTCGGTTACCTTGTTTCACGTGTGAATTATACCCTTTGCCTGTAAAGAGGTAATGATTGTCTGCCTTCCCTCGGGCTGTATACGTGGCGTGAATGAAAGGTTACTTGGTTTAGGAAAACTTGAGCACGGCCAGTGTGCCTCCACCACGCACAGCTCCCTGTACTCGCACCTGCTGCACCTTGTTGTCTAGCAAGAGTATACACGTTGCTCATTGCCATTGTGTTTCCCTGTTCCTCGGCGATGATGGTGTCAACACATCTACGTACCAAACACATGTAGTGAAATGCTAATCCAATATTCCTTAATAAATTATGTCTCTCTGAAAATTCTATCAATATGGCTTACCGGTTGATTGTTTTTCTTCCATCGTCACTCCCAAGTCCTCCTTTTTTACTTTCTCCAGTTTTACTCCATCACCCATCTTATAGATTCCCACTGGTCGTCTTTCACTCTTTCCTATTTCCATGACATGGCTTTTATCCACATTGAATTCCATCTCCTATTTTTTACTCCATTTCCAGATCATATCTAAGTCGTCCTGCAGTATTTCACAATCCTCTTTTTGCTTTATAACTCTGCACAGTTTCGCATCGTCCGCAAACAGATTTATGTAGCTGTTCGTTTATATATTGTACGGGAAAAAGTATTGGCGCCAATACTGACTCCTGTGGCACTTCACTCCGCTTTCTACTGCTCTCCACTTGGACTTCATATCTTTAACTACCGTTCGTCTGTGTGTGTGTGTGTGTGTGTGTGTGTGTGTGTGTGTGTGTGTGTGTGTGTGTGTTTGCTACATAAATACCAGCAACATAAGAACTAGAACAGCACTAGGTTACTTTACAGACTTCATGTACACATCAGAGAGAGAGAGAGAGAGAGAGAGAGAGAGAGAGAGAGAGAGAGAGAGAGAGAGAGAGAGAGAGAGAGAGAGAGAGAGAGAGAGAGAGAGAGAGAGAGAGAGAGAGAGAGAGAGAGAGAGAGAGAGAGAGAGAGAGAGAGAGAGAGAGAGAGAGAGAGAGAGAGAGAGAGAGAGAGAGAGAGAGAGAGAGAGAGAGAGAGAGAGAGAGAGAGAGAGAGAGAGAGAGAGAGAGAGAGAGAGAGAGAGAGAGAGAGAGAGAGAGAGAGAGAGAGAGAGAGAGAGAGAGAGAGAGAGAGAGAGAGAGAGAGAGAGAGAGAGAGAGAGAGAGAGAGAGAGAGAGAGAGAGAGAGAGAGAGAGAGAGAGAGAGAGAGAGAGAGAGAGAGAGAGAGAGAGAGAGAGAGAGAGAGAGAGAGAGAGAGAGAGAGAGAGAGAGAGAGAGAGAGAGAGAGAGAGAGAGAGAGAGAGAGAGAGAGAGACTGACTGACTTATAAGGATATGTATACAAAATTACTACAAAAAAAAATGTAATTGAACATTTGTTTCCATGATCATCCAATGAATACTTACTTATATATAAGTAACTTTAAAATTTCACTCGTGTTGGGCCCAATACTGATGAAAACAGGAGAGTTTTAAGTGACTGCAGATTTTATTATAGCTATAGTAGTATAGAGCTAAAATTGCATTGATTGTGTTGTGAGTTTTATTGACAAGACCACCTTACATGCAATAGATGGAAATTTTTGTATGTATAGTTGTTAAGAGTTCAAATCTATTGTAAATGTTCTGGATTGATTGCATTGTGGAAAACAACTTTATTTCTCCTTTTCTTCTTCGATGACATGCATGTGATGGCTAATCCCTAGTGTGTGTGTAATTCACCTCGGTTACCTGCTGGCCACCCAGCCAGTCTTTCCCATTACGGAGCGAGCTCAGAGCTCATAGACCGATCTTCGGATAGGACTGAAACCACATCAACACACAACACACACCGGGAAAGCAAGGCCACAACCCCTAGTGTTACATCCCGTACCTATTTACTATTTACTGCTAGGTGAACAGGGGCTACACATTAAGAGGCTTGCCCATTTGCCTCGCCACTTACCGGGACTCGAATCCGGCCCTCTCGATTGTGAGTCGTGCGTACTAACCACTACACTACGCGGTGTGTAATTCACCTCGGTCGTCTGCCCGTCACCCAGCCAGTCTTCCCCATTACGGAGCGAGCTCAGAGCTGATAGACCGATCTTCGGGTAGGACTGAGACCACATCACACACAACACACACCGGGAAAGCGAGGCCACAACCCCTCGAGTTACATCCCGTACCTATTTACTGCTAGGTGAACAGGGGCCACACATTAAGAGGCTTGCCCATTTGCCTCGCTGCTTTCCAGGACTCGAACTTGGGCCTCTCGATTGTGAGTCGAGCATGCTAACCACTACACTACGTGTGTAATTCACCTCGGTCAGCTGCTGGTCACCCAGCCAGTCTTCCCCATTACGGAGCGAGCTCAGAGCTCATAGACCGATCTTCGGGTAGGACTGAGACCACAACACACTCCACACACCAGGAAAGCGAGGCCACAACCCCTCGAGTTACATCCCATACCTATTTACTGCTAGGTGAACAGGGGCCACACATTAAGAGGCTTGCCCATTTGCCTCGCCGCGCCGGGACTCGAACCCGGGCCTCTCGATTGTGAGTCGAGCGTGCTAACCACTACACTACGTGTGTATTTACCTAGTTGTATTTACCTAGTTGTAGTTTTACAGGGCCTGGGCTTTATGCTCGTGTGGTCCCGTCTCCATATTTACACTTATCCAATTTTTCTTTAAAACTATGTACTCTCTTTGCTGACACTTCCTCACTCAAACTGTTCCAAGTCTCAACACATCTTTGCGGGAAACTAAATTTTTCAACATCTCTCAGACATCGTCCCTTCCTTAGTTTCTTACTATGCGATCTTGTGCTTCTAAAGTCATATTCTTCTCTCAGGATCAGTTTCTCATTATCCACTTCATCCATTCCGTTAATCAATTTATAAACTTGTATCATATCCCCTCTCTCTTATGTGTATTTACCTAGTTCTATTTACCTAGTTGTAGTTTTACAGGGCCTGGGCTTTATGCTCGTGTGGCCCCGTCTCCATATCTACACTTATCCAATCTTACTTTAAAAGTGTGCACACTCGTTGCAGACACTACTTCTTCATCTAAACTGTTCCACGTCTCAATACATCTCTGCGGGAAACTATATTTTTTAATATCTCTCAGACATCTTCCCTTTCTCAGCTTTTTACTATGCGATCTTGTGCTTCGAGTGTCATATTCTTCTCTCAGGATCAGTTTCTCATTATCCACTTGGTCCATTCCGTTGATCAATTTATAGACTTGTATCAGGTCTCCTCTCTCCTTCTTTGTTCCAAGGTTGGTAGATCCATAGCCTTTAGTCTCTCCTCATATGTCATCCCTTCAAGTTCTGGGACCATTCTTGTAGCCATTTTTTGTAGCCTCTCCAATTTCCTTATGTGTTTCTTTTTATGAGGGGTCCACACTACTCCTGCATATTCCAATCTGGGTCTTATTATAGTATTTATCAATTTCTTCATCATTTCTTTGTCCATGTAGTGAAATGCTACTCCAATATTCCTCAGCAAATTATATGTTTCTCTAAAAATTCTATCAATATGGCTTACTGGTTGATTGTTTTCTTCCATCGTCACTCCTAAGTCCTTTTCCTTTTTACTTTCTCCAGTTCTACTCCATCTCCCATCTTATAGATTCCCACAGGTCGTCTTTCACTCTTTCCCATTTCCATGACATGGCTTTTGTTCACATTGAATTCCATTTCCCACTTCTTACTCCATTCCCAGATCTTATTTAGGTCTTCTTGCAGTATTTCACAATCCTCCTTTTGCTTTATAACTCTGCACAGTTTCGTATCATCCGCAAACAAATTTATGTAGCTGTTCACTCCTTCTGGCATGTCGTTAATATAAATGAGGAAAAGTATTGGTGCCAATACTGACCCCTGTGGCACTCCGCTTTCTACTGCTCTCCACTTGGACTTCATATCTTTAACTACCGTCCTTATTTCTCTCCCCCTCAAATAATTTTCTATCCATCTCAATGTGCTTCCTTTTAAGCCACCCTTCTCCTCTAACTTCCACAGTAATCTTGCGTGTGGCACTTTGTCAAACGCCTTTTTTAAATCCAAATAGATGCAGTCAACCCATCCTCTCTCTCTTGTACTCTATCAACTATTCTAGAATAGAAACTCAATAAATTAGTTACACAAGACCGTCCTTTTCTAAAACCAAATTGGCTATTTGATATTAATTTGTTGTCTTCAAGGAACTCGATCCATTGTTTCTTTATTATTCTTTCACACATCTTGCATATTACACTAGTTAGTGATACCGGTCTGTAATTTAAAGGTTCTTCTTTCCTTCCGCTCTTATATATGGGAACCACCTCAGCTCTTTTCCATTCTACTGGCACTGTTTCATTTTCTATTTTATGAATATAGGACTTGCTAGTTCTTCCCTACATTCTTTCAGTATTCTGCCTGAGACTTCATCCGGTCCCATTGCCTTCTCTTCATCCAGTTCCTTCATTAACTCTTTTATTTCAAGCTTGGTTACTTTAATCTCTTTCATATAGTTTGTATCTTTTGTAAAGAAAAATAATGATGTTCCTTTTTATGTTAAGCGCAGAGTGTTCGACGCGGCGCTCGTGTCGTCTGTATTGTACGGGTGTGAGTCATGGCTGAGTGGTGACTTGAAACCCATCAACAAATTGTATAACTGGGGCCTAAAGCAGAATGTTGGGGGTTCGTATCACTACTACTAACTTTTTGTGCTGCATTGAGAGTGGGTGTCCCTCTCTTGCTGACATAGTAAAGGGTAGACAGAAAATTTTTCAAGCGTATGTGGCAAGAAAGGCAACATGTAGACGACGACCCTTTAGGTTTTGCGTTGCGTGTTGCTCTCAATGCCCGAACTCACACCAGTAGGTACCTGAGGGACCTTTTAGATAATGATGTTGATGATATTGTTGATGGGATGAATTTTATGAAAGCACAAGTCAGAAATTCGACATCGTCGCGTCAGATCACGTATATGGCAATGAACCCCAATTTAGATGTTCATGAAGTGTATAGGTCGCGCACTTACTTGAACAGCACCGCATAGCATTCACACAGTTCCGTGTCAGTGCCCACTCGCTAGCAGTCGAGGAGGGACGGTGGAATAGACGTGGGCGTGGTCGTTTGCCCCTCGAACTAAGACTGTGTGCATGTGGTGCGGTGCAAACAGAGTCACATGTGTTACTGGACTGGACTGTGTGTGTGTTTGGGGTGGGGATGTCGGGGATGGAGCTTCTTGCGTCATGTCAGACATGCTATCCTACTGAACTAAAAGACCGAGAAATTAGGTGGACTAGCCTGTGTCAGTGAGCCAGCTATATTAACATCACTTAATGAGTAGGAAATAAATCAGGCTAATTCTTAATAGTATAATTCTTCATAATGAATAAATCAATAAGTGAAATCCACTGTAAAATCTATGAAAAAGAATGTGAGAATATGTAAAAAAAAATTAATTAATAAAAAAAAAAATAAAATAATAATAATAATAATAATAACAAAAAAAATATACATTGGAATTTCTAAAGGTGTTCACATTTCAGCTTTGCTTGTAATTCTGAACTTTGAGCAGTTGAGCAGTGGGTTTTTTTTCTGCCTGAGAGAGAGAGAGAGAGAGAGAGAGAGAGAGAGAGAGAGAGAGAGAGAGAGAGAGAGAGAGGATGGGAGATGAATAAAACTGTAAATAAAAATTCATGATAAAAGAGAATGGGATCAAAATAATATGTAGAAGTCAGTTACAGATGGAAGAGAAGTTCATTAAAAGAAAAAAGTAAATAATAATAAAAATAATAATAATGATAATAATGATAATAATAATAATAATAATAATAATAATAATAATAATAATAATAATAATAACAATAATAACAATGCATCATTTTAGAGAAACAAAACGGTTGCAAGGTACAAGTCAATGTGAAAAAAAAAGTGAAAGAGAAGGAAAAAGTTGAGTTAGTGAGAGTGTGAGGGAAAAAAATAATGATAGTCAAACGTGAGAGGGAATAAGAAAGTTAAAGAGTGGAAGTCAAGGTGAGTGAGAGTGAAGAAAACAAGGTGAGAGACCATGAGGAATAACAAAATAATAATGAAAGTAAAACTGAAAAATAAACAAATAAACTACATCAACAAGTATGTCAGTAATTCAGTCACAGAACACTTGCTTTCACTCACATACTCATTAAATGCACATGCTGGGATGAGATGAGCATTTCAACACCTGATAATGAAAATAATAATGAGCTTCAGTAATACATGTTTCTCAAAGTCAATTCCTGAGAAATGTTAGCTCATGCTTTGCTGTGATGGCCTTTCAGCATAGCCAGCCACACACACACACACACAAAGGGTATGACCACATACTCCAACAGACAGTAACTCCTCAGATACTTCATAACTTTAAAAAAGGTATCAGTATTTTCAATATTCATTGCTTTAACATCTCAACACCTGAGATATTATATGTTAATCCTCATAGCTGTCATGTAGTTCTATAATATTCTGAACACTGCAGGGGAAACCAGTCACTCCATTTCCGTAAATGTGCTCTTAAACACAACAACTTGAACTAAGGGCCTGCTTACTCTTTCCTTAATGTGTAAAGCACATAGTACCTACATTCTAAGAACTAAATCCATTCCTTGAATGTACCTTGTATCTGTTGTGGTCAAGAATTGAGTAGGAACATTTCATTATGATGGGCCAGGGATTAACAGGTGTGTACTGTTGGCCATTTTATGTGACACGCTGTGTTATGCCCAAGCTCCTGTAGTAGGTCCACAAGACAGTCTTTACACCAGAGACCAATAGGGAAGAGTGTGAATTACATGAAAGCATGTATGATGTTTCATCAGGGCCACCCCATGTGGGATTTCTAGTCTGGTAAAAAGATAGATATTTATGTATTCTTAACTGTGACTTTAAAAAAACAAGTATGTCAGAAACATTGTCATCACTGGGAATTTGTCTATCAGGGAGAAGATTCAGGAAGGTATGGTGGACAGGATTTCAATGGCAATAACTTACATACACCTCACTGGTCTTGCTTATGAGTGTTACCAAGTGCCACTCACCAACACAACATGCACAGTGGCTATAGGTACAAATATTTGGCCATGCTGCTGTGACAGGCTAGTGAAAATGTCTAGGAAAGGTGATGAAATCTATATTGTTAATAAATTAATCAATAAGGGAGCACAAGAATAACTCACACCAGTTTTCTTTTCTAATACCTTCTGGTGGTGTGAACAAACAACACAAGAAAGCCAACTGTCCTGCCATGTCCTGGCCTTAGTTGCAGCCAATAGATACTGGCACAGCTTGGCATTCTAACAAGTAGAAGAACTGAAATGCCTCTACAGAATACAGGGACACAAGCCGTGACCAAATGAACCATTAGACTCAACAATGGTGTTGCAGCAAAGTCATCAAGAAACTTTAGAAGACAAGGCTGAGGATGATAGGTGGAGTTATGTAGATCCGTTTCATGCAGGCCATCCCACATGTGGAACTGACAGCTTCTAGCAGCTTCTCTTATTTACTTATGTTCTCATGTTACCTCCAGCCAGTATGGTTGTGGCTTGTGTTTCTGCTTCCTGCCCTGGCATTACAGGGCTTCAGAGAGCTTGGCCCAGAAAGTTTCAACAATAAATGTTTCACCAGAAAAAATGTAAAACCAATAAAATAAATATAAATAACAGAAAACAAAAATTAAATATATAAAATAGAAGTTAGAGAATAAATGAAAGTTGATATATAAATGCAACAATCACCAAATATCACTCTGATATTAGATTATAAATAAATCACACCAAGTCGTCACTATATTAGCAAAGTATTAAACAAGTCACACTAAACATCCACCCACATGCTGGATAGTAACAAAAAAAAATTATGTACATAAACACAAAGAAATCTGAGCCAAAACAAATGCCACACGCCAGCCTGGGTGCCACACTAGTTACCAAGAAGTACCACCCACCTGGCCATGCACTCAATAAAAACCCCACACACACACACACACACACACACACACACACACACACACACACACATATATATTCAGAGCACTAACAAGTTTCCAATCACGAAGTCATGTTATTTCCTTCAGTTTGATTTGAGAAGCATTTCACTGGGAATGATAAGAAGCTGCTTCTTTTCATTTCACTTTGTGCAAGGCTGTCAGTCTCAAATCCTTTTTGTCTTAATCTTATTTCTCAATTAACGTTTCCTCTATTCTTTACAAGAGCTAATACTACATAAACTTTTCCAGAGAAAAAAAAAATTAACTAAAGCATTTGCCCTATATGACTTTCTAAACAAAATTCTAAAATATGATTGACTTTTGCTAACCTTCAAGTCAAGTCTGAATATCAGCAGTTCTCTGCTCACACAAGAAAGAAAAAAAATCATACTGTGTTTGAGACTGAAATTTCTAATTCAGCTGATTTATCAAAATATATAAATAGAATCTTAACAAGGGAAATGGCTTAAGGAAGCATATAAAGTAGAAGAAAATTACATATAAATAGATACAAGAAATACAATTTTTGAGGAAAGCAGGCTGATTACGGAGACAAAACTTGAAACATTTGACTTTCAAGTTATTCTGCTTAATGGAGGTGCTGCAGACACATCAATAAAGGATCTGTGTATCAATAAAATAGAAAACCTCTGATGCACAAGTTCCTCAAATCAAGCATAAAACAGATGGACAATAGGATAACCATTATAACATTATAACTTGCCCATGTACTGTCTATACACCACTTGCCTGCCAAGGACTGCCATCATACCCTTTAGTTCCTTGTTACACTATTATGCACAGAGACAACATCGACAAATATGAAAAAAAAAAAAAATTAATAACATGGAAATCTATTACATAATTATTTTCAAGTTATTCTCTGTCTATGGAGTGACTCCTAGATGCACACTCGATCTAAAAGAGCAAAGGAAGTTATTTTCAGATTTATCATTATGCTTTTATGTTGACTTACTGATAATACCTCACCTAATCCACTTGCAAGGAAGTCATCTTTAGGGAGAGCAGTAGAATGTTTCCCTCACTTCTCTCCTCTCCCATGGGCCTCTCCCTGCATGGAATGGCACAAGCTAATGAAATGCATGAAGCAAGAGTTAGGGAGAACAAATTCCCTACTTGTACAGTAAAACCCATTTCATCTGGATTGTTCACAAAGAATTCACCTCAACTCAGTGACAAATTGCTACTTTTCCATCAGAACCTCAGAAAGAGATGCCTGACACGACCATTCAAAACCACAAGTATGTCTTTTCAAACTCATCTACATTCCGACATGCTTGGTTGATGTCTTCCCCTTCACCCAATACAGCAATCATGTAATAATAATCTGAGATTTTTACTCCTTGTATTCTCTTTAGGGGACACAACAGCAGTGTTAATGTCTATTTATCTCTGTATATGCATTACACTTTGGCTCTCACAGATTCCAAAACAGTCATGCTGTTTGATAAAATCATAAGAAACTTCCTTTGCTATCCCTTTATCTTGAGAAAGTATTACCTCCCAGCAAAACACACACACACACACACACACACACACACACACACACACACACACACACACACACACACACACACACACACACTAAAATAGAAACAAGCAACGTGCATTTTCCAACAATAAGTAATAAACACACTGCATGATCAAAAAATATAGTTGGTGGTTGAGTTACCATGCATACCATGTATTTTCCTTTAATATATTTTATATAAATACATACATACATACCGCAATGATATCAATACACAATTTCCTGTCTCACTGCAGTTATACATACTGTTTTTTTTTTTTTTTTGTGTATATTTTTTAGCATACTCCAATCTTGACTTCCTCCTCTTTGACAAATGAATTTTTACCATGAGTACAATACTTGTCATACATCATAGAGTTCAGTGTGCAATGCAAACATTATAAACTCTGAACTCCCTTCACTCACTCTCTTCTGATCCTCTGCTTCCTACAGAAATCACATAACTGATTTGTGTGAACTACCTTTGCTCCATTTCTTATTTGGACTGATCCCATGTCACGACCCTTCACTATCTGTCATCTGGAACTCCTTATCTTCAGTATATGCTATACCTCTGATAATGAGTAGAGATAAAATGGGTTTTGCTGCATTGCCTCCACAGCTCCTCCCTCCACAAAGCCATGATGAGCACTGACGACTAATGACAGCAGCTAACAATGGGTGATGAGATGCAAACATGAAATATCCATTAGGGGTTAGACACCGATGAGAATACTAGAAGGGCATGATTTCAAATACAACACAAAGCATTTTCAAACAATATAGAGCAGAAAAAGGAAATCATCACTGAACATGCAAAATTTTGTTCATGAATACTGTGTGCTTTCACTGCTCAGGAATTTGGCTTGTCATGACGACGTGCTCACGACCACTTTTAAAAAACAACAACTACCAAAATGTCAACTAAAAATGTCAAAAAAGCATCAAACATTTCAAATTGTAAAATAAAATAAAACAAGAAGCAAATTGCAGTTGTAAAGAAATGTGCATAAGTATTGAAGATCACACCCTCAAAAACCACCTTAAGTAAGCCAATTACCAAATATTGCAAACCATTCTTAAAAATCAGTAACATAAATATTCAGGAAGTTAACTACAGTTCTGCAGTGTGGCTTGGACAAGATGCACCACTACAGATGTCCTCACTGACACATTAACATTACTTTATGGTGTCATTTTAGTTCAAGAAACACCACTTCCTTCCAAGTCCATCTTCCCGCTCCTGGACTGCTGCTATTATTCACAAGGTGGGCTTCGCTCACCTCATACAAATATTCATTAAGAGAGAATTTTTCTCTGATTTTTGGTAGAATCTCAGTATCATTTCAAGCAGCATGGTGTCTTCACCCAAACAGAGCAGTTCAGGGCCTTGGACACAGGCAGCAAGTGCTTCCACAAGTCTTTAGTCCACTTTTACAACACTGTAGATCTTACGTACAAACCAGAAGCACGCAAGGAAGCCGATGGTGCCTGTAAGGGAAAGATTACACATTAATAAACTCCCACTCATGGCTATGGTGAGGAATAGTGTTCACTAAACAAATTTCACATAGTGTAATTTATCTATACCAGGCTAGCAATCGCTCAGGCAGTGCTCCAAAGAACCACATACACATATCATTCACACTTTGGGCATTGTCAGCTCCCGGTAAAAAGAGACAATCGCATAGACCGTCTTACTGCATATAATAATGAATGAAATACAGCACAGCTGTATTACACTCAAAGCCTACTTGATTACTTAAAAGAGATAGATAATTTATAATCCATCCTGTGCACATTTCAGACATTAATCCAGCAAATTCTTATGTAATGATATGGATGACAGATGTCAATAAATTGCTATTAATCATCATTAAATCATAGAATCACATACTCCATGGCATACAAACACTTATCTTCATCTGCATCTACATTATAAGACTTCCTTGCTACCTGTGAGAAGGAAGAAGAGGAAGACCATGATGAGGGTGTAGCCAAAGTATAGCATGGTGGAGACAACGCCTTGTATACTCAGCTTGCTGAAGAAGTAATGGATGCAGTAGATGAACAGATAGAACGCCGTGCAGCCTGAGGTGAGGAAGCTGCGCCACCACCAGTGATAGTCCTGAAAGGTCAAAAAACATGGTTAGCTTACACTGCTCCATTACAACAATTGGGCAAACACATGCATTACATAGCTGCTACAGTCAGTTATTTTCTTCTAACAATCACCCCAGAAGAAAAACTACACTTCAAGAGTTTCATTTTGTATCTTTCCATGTGTACATTCATTGTCTTCACTTCTTTCACTACCTCTTTACACTGTCCTTCCTCCTCGATCTAACAATTAATTTGCATAAAACACTATAACAGATGAGATTCACTGTCACACAGTGACAAGAGTATTACATGTAAAGTGTACAGAAAGATTTTTCCTGAGAAAGTGATATAGGAGGTGGCGTATGAAGGAAAAAATTTGTCATGTAAAAATCAAAGACCAGTCTACACTAAATACAAAATCTAGATACTCCAGATGTTGCAATTTCCAAGAGGGATTTTTCTACACATTTTTAAGCAAGACATCTTCATGAGTGCTGACTCTGAAGAGTGTAGGCACCTCACCTCAGCACACAGGTGGAAGTAGCAGAGCAGCACAGTGGTCTCAGAACACGTCACCACCAGGATGAGGAATACCAGGAACAGGAAGCCAAACATGTAGTAGGTTTGGGATGACCAGATGGAGTTGAGGATGAAGAAGAGCTGGATGAAAATGCCTCCAAAAGGCAGCACACCCCCCATGATGATGCCGGGCAGGGGCTTGGTGTACACACTCTGCTCAGGGATCTGCCTGGGTATCTGGTTGGTTCGCACGGGATTCTCCAAACACTGCAACAAACAGAGAGGCAAGGAATAATTTGTCAGCAGAGAGACAAGTAATGATTTTGTCAGTAGAGAGGGGCAAGGAATGACTTGCAGTTCAGAGTGGCAAGGAATAATTTGTTGGTCTATAAATCATGACTTATGCTTCATTAATTTATAAGAATAGGTAGAAATATGAAACAAATGTGTGTGGTACATAGACACTATACCAATGATCACTTTTGTGTTGAACAATGTACTTAGTTACTTAGAGTCAGTAATCAAAATAGAGCAAGAAATGTGTTCAGGCCTGAAAAATTAATTAAAAAAGATATACCAAAGGAGTGGTTCTTAAAGAGTGGCAAATGATTGTAATAGACTCAATAATCATTTTGTTAGTGCTGAGTCATTATAGAGCTTCCAAAGATCAGACAATTTTATGGATGAAGATTATAGAAGAAAACTGGTAGGCATGTTTTATACAGGGACTGCTATGTGCAGGCCTGATGGCTTCTTGCAGCTTTCCATATTTTCTTATATTTTTATGTCACTGGTGAGCCAAACACATCTTAAGGCTGCTTTAACCTTGGATATGTTTTCTGCTCCAGTGTGCAATTATGCCAGGTATCACCCACATCTTGCTGTGACGTGTATCAAAATTCTTGGGCACAACTGTACAAAGGCATTTAGTTTCACCACTCACCACCCCCACCACTCCTCCTCCTCCTGTAGCCAAACAAGGCAACTACAAGAATTCACTCCCACCATGTCAAGGATTGGGATTCTAATAAAAATCTAATAGAATTTTCCTTCTTTCTTTCCAGCTTGTTTATGCTAAAGTTAGACAAATGTGGATATTAGGTAGATTACTTCATATTTGGAGGATGTAGTGAAGGATTATGTATTGGAAAGATTCTACATATCCCCCTCTCTAAATTCCAGCCAATAACCATTTCCACTCTTCCCACTCACCCTCTTCCTGTAGCCAAAGAAGGCACCCACAAAGGTGAGTGGCACAGACACCAGGAACCAGAGGGAGAGTAGTGCCAGCAGGGTGGTGAAGGGCACAGCTGCACTGGAGTCCTTATGCCACAGCATCAGGTTCATGATGAAGAACAGTGCAAACACAACTCTGGAAATCAACACAGATGAACATTACCAAAATCCACCAATGTATCTATACAAGGCAAACACAACTATGGAAAACAACACAAATGAATAGGTAAATCACTCAAAATCAATTGCTCATCAGTAAATTGCCAATAGCTCTACATACCAGGCCAGCAATCCCACAGTGGCTGGACCAGACAAAGCACAACACACATTGTTCACATTCTTAACCCAATTAATCTTAAGAGGAAAGCAATGTCTCTTAGACCATCATACTATGCCCCAGGAGCTTAGCCATAACACACTTGGCCACAAACCAAAGCATTGAATAATAGTGAAAAAGAAACATGAGAAAACAGATCCTGTTTGCTGCCATACTAAATGTAGATATACAAAAAAATTACATATTTATTCCTTCAAGTGCTGATAAGACCATAACTATTGTTGATTCATTAAAGTAACACCATACAGTTCTATACACCTATAGGAACTGAAAGGTTAAAACATCAATGTTCTCTTTTGAAATTACACTCTTGTAATAGACCATTTCATCAAGCTTTATCAGAAGACTGGCAGTCGGAGATAATGCTGCACTCCCTCAAACACACAAAGAAACTGACTAGTTAAAAGAAGTTATTAAATTATGTTCTTATCTGAGCAAAATGAATAACAGTAAGGATACATTTCTGTCTAACAAACCCGAACACCAGCACTCTACACACCCAGGACACAGCATGGAAGTGAGCAGGACATTGGACTTCCACTTCTCGCCACCAAAACTCTTGTATAGACGAGCAGCAACGTAGCCAGCAGGGAAGCCCAGGCAGACGTACAGCACCATGGCACAGGTCATCAGGGCACCACGGTTAGCCGGTGACAGGAATCCCAGGCAGGCAAAGACTGGACACGAGTGCAAATGTACAAGATCAACATGGATAAGGACACCACCTAATCATAACTATCTGTCTATATACCTAGCTAACAATCACATACAAGGTGGCCAAAACACTGCTATGTATATACATAACCATTCACACTCCTAGTCATGTTGGCCACTGAGGGAAGGGACAGTCTCCAAGAGTTTAGGTATAGAACAGCTGGCCACAAACTTCAACACAAAGCTCCTTTCATAATGAGACTATTCCCTACCCAACACACACTCCAACCCTGAGACCACAAAAGATGCATGGTACTCTTAATATAAAAACAAGTTATATTTCCTCCTTAATCACACTCATGAGTAAGTGTGCTCCATTCTATGTATGAACACATAATACTTTCATTACCAACAATTTACTATACAAATCTCTGGACTGAAAAATAAGTGTCCTGTATTAATAATCCTTACTCTTGAACTGTTCAATGCTTATACCATTTTGAAGGATCACAATGTAAAACTACGACATTTTAAGTATTACATCTATAGAGGCAAGACCATAACAAATACAAGGGAGGCAGTGGCATTGTGGATAAGGTGGTGAGCATAGGATTGGGCAGACTTCTACGCATAGGTTCGAATCCCACCATGTAATGCCTTAAAACTATGCCATTTGTTGAGTGGTTTTAAGTTACCTACATGTCACCATGATACCCAGGTGGTTACACCAAAGATGCACTTGGGTGGTGATATGGGCCCTAATATGGGTACCACTATAAATAAAATTGCCTAAGCCACTAACTGGTGGAAGCTGAACAGCTTCCTACAGGCACTATAGGATATAGCGTAAACAAAAAAATAGATAAAAAAAAATGCTATGGTTCAAAATTCCCTGTTCCTCTAAAGCCTCTACCTACTTGAGAATAAAATTACACAGAACTTTAAATACATACTACTATTGCCACTACAACTACACTATGTGTGTCTAGGTGTAAGTGAAAACCATGCTTGAGTACAGTGATGTGAAGTGTGCATGGAGTAGCAATGACAGGTGTGTGATAACCATGCTTGAGTACACAGTCATGCAAAACATGCTTGCAGTGAGTAGCAATGATGGGTGCCACCGAGACACCTACACAGGGTGATGAGCGTCATGATGAACACCTGCGTGCCAGAGCCCACCAGCACAGACAGCAGCATGCCTCGTCGCGGTGGCCGGAACACATCACCATACACCAGCTTCCACCCGTACTCCTCATGGGCATCCTCCCCAGCATCAATCTGTTGTGGGAGGACAGGCAGATCAGTACAAGGAAATGGTAATCTCAGTCTCTCTCTCTCTCTCTCTCTCTCTCTCTCTCTCTCTCTCTCTCTCTCTCTCTCTCTCTCTCTCTCTCTCTCTCTATCTCTCTCTCTCTCTCTCTCAAAATATTAGTCCTGCCTTCACATTAATTCACGCGACTGTCATAAATTCTTTGCTACTGACAAAAAGAAAGCACTTCTTCCTTCACTTTATGAAGACACATCAAACTGTCCACTCCTCCACAGCATGATGGAACAAAGCCTCACTCCACACAACTCTTCTTTATCTCACACCTATTATGTCCACCTTCTAATGCGAGAGTTAACCAATATTTTCAATCTTTCCTCAACTTCACAGGAAAACTCTGGCACTCTCTACCTGATTCTGTATCTCTCTATTCCTGACTAAAATTTCTTTGAAAGGAGAGTTACAAGACACTTTTCCAACTTTGGTTATTCCTTTTCATTCTTATTTGTAAATTGGCTTCTCAGTACAGCTTTCATTTTTTTTTTAAATTATGTTGCCCTTGCCTTGGAAAAGAGAAAAAGACACAGAACATTCTACTCCTCCAGCAGCAAGCCACAAAAAAGCTTCACCTGGTTATAGCGAGCTATGTCCTTGTGAAGAGTGCGCAAAATGATCATCGCCACCATGCCAGAGAGGAAAAGCACGATGACCAAGGAATTGAGGATGCTGAACCACTGGATGTTGGTGTGCGGCATGGAGTCCAGGATATAGTCCCAGCGAGAAGACCAGCGGATGTCAGCATTGCTTTTCTATGGATGTAATGAAGGACAACGATAAGTTTTATTATTTGGAAAACAATATTTGCCTGAGAGAAAATGAGATAAATAGAGAGAAGGAATAGGGGATCAGAATACTAAGGATGACAAAGAAAAATACAAGGAAGAATAGTGGGAGGAGGAGGAAGAGAAGGTTCATATACTTAGAAGAGCATTAGAGCTGGAGATAACTGAAAGGAAACCAGTGGCAAAACCAAAGACCCGAAGGCAGAGTGTGGCAGAGAAAGACAAACATTAGATTGTGTATGACTGTAAAAGTGGGAGAGATTTATAAAGCAAATCTAGTAAAAAATAATAAAGACAATAAATAAAGCAAGAGTAAATTTTTCTTGGATTTTCCCTTTAATCATGCAGCCTTAAAACACTTATTATCATTTAAATATATCAAACACTACCTGAGTTTTGTAATTGATATAAATAAAAATAATCTTTTTTTCTATTATGATGATGACAATGATAATGGTTAAGAGATAACAGGGAGAGAAAGAGCAGTAGCCTCATCAGCCTGTTCAATCTACGATAGGCCACCAAACTTACGGTGAATGTGACGCTGTAGGAATAGGTGATGCTGAGGTCCTCCTTGAAGTCGCTGGGAATGGCCATCACCTCCGGGGTGTCGCAGGGTTCCTTGCCTTGGTTGTGCTTGATGCTCTTCAGCATCACACGCACGGCTGCCACAGGCAAACAAGTCAACACATGCTTTGTATTTCATACATTTACTGTTTTCCAGCATCTTCAAATTTAATGAATGGATGAATATAAAAATCATAAGGACACAAACTGAGAAATACACAATAAACATTAATCCTTTCTATTATTTTTCATTTTAATGAATCATTAAAAAATCATTAAAAAAAAGAGATGAAAATAAGCAATGAAAATTAATCCTTTCACTAAAACTTCTTACACTTTTCTTAAATCATGAAAGACCACATGATGTTTACTATTTCTTATTTCATAACCAATGACAAAAAATACACAGCAACCCTTTATAGTAATCCACACTGAATGATGCACCAATATTCTCTTTTTATTTTCTTGGGCACAGTAATTGACAGAGCAAAAAACTGTACTCTATCTTTACTTTCTCATTACAATCATTATGTATCTGATTTCTTGCTTTTTTTATTGTCATTCTCACTTCTGCTGTTCTACTGTAGATCTCTCGCTATTACACTTCTATCTTTGATTTCTCTACCATTACGCCTTTCCTTGTTCACTTTAATCATTCCCACACACAGTAACTCCACAGCCTCCAAAAAACAGCTCTCTATATTCTATCTATCTTATCATATCTTCACTTTTTCACTTCTTATATTATGTACACCTTCCCACTACAATTACCCCCATACACACCAACTCAGCAACCTCCACTAAGCACACTAGGGCACTCACACAGAATGCGTCCGCCAGCCCCGCTGAAGGTGGTGCCCCAGTTCTCCCCATCCCCAGTGTGGTAGGTGACATTGAGGTCCACGTGATTGAAGAGGTAGTAGGTATTGCGCTCCTTGTACTTTGGCTGCCCAGCCACAGAGAAGGAGAAGATTAACTCATGCATCAGTGTAGTGTGCCTATTCTTAATCCTTTGGTAGTGACACTATGATAACCATTAGTTCATCTGAATAAAAAAATGAGAAAAGTATACAAACATTCATGACTTTTTTTATGTAATTTGTATATGAGGCCTGTCTTTATAGAAATATTTGAAAATTTTACTATTACCTCAACAAATGCACTACAATTACTGACATAAATAAAAGTTTATCTGGGGAAACAAGTGAATTACAATTATGTTTAGTGTAACATTAAGCCCCATATAGACATAAATACAAGCTTCTCTGGCAAAACAATAAAGATATTGCAATCAAGTTACATGTTATATCAAACCCCACTTTTTTTTTTTTTCCCATGCAAGAAGGAAACCTGCCAAGGGCAACAAAATATTAGAAAAAAGGCCCACTGAAACTGTAGCTTCCCTAAAAGATTTGAAAGGAATTAGCCACAAGCTAGGGAAAAATGTCTTAAAATCTCCCTCTTAAAAGAAGTCAAGTCATAGGAAGATGGAAATACAGAAGCAGGCAGTGAGTTCCAGAGTTTACCAGTAAAAGGTATGAATGATTGAGAGTAATGGTTAATTCTTGCATTAGAGGGTTGGACAGAATAGGGATGAGAGGAAGAAGAAAGCCTTGTGCAGCGAGGCCGCAGGAAGTGGGAAGGCATGCAGTTCACAAGATCAGTAGAGCAGTTAGCATGAAAATAACAATAAAAGATAAAAAGAGATGCAACATTTCAGCAGTGAGAAAGAGGCTGAGGACAGTCAGTCAGAGGAAGGGAGTTGATGGGACAAAAAGCAAAACAAACAAAAGCTTCTCTGGCACAACACCAATATTATACCACCAAACAATACTAATATGATAACTAAGAGGGCATACGTACATCCATGACACAGGCGTCCTTGCGGCGGAAGGTGGCATCCACAAAACAGCCAACAGGGTGACCAGTGGCACAGAACACATTGCCACCGTCCACTACATAACACCACGTCACTGGCATGTTGTCTGGCAGAGGAGATGTGGGTCAGGAAGCAATGGTTGATATGATGTTCACTTTGATTTTGTGATACATCAAATGGAAATGGTAACATACTCTCTCTCTCTCTCTCTCTCTCTCTCTCTCTCTCTCTCTCTCTCTCTCTCTCTCTCTCATAGGGAAAACATAATATTTTAGATTTATCTCTATTATCTCTTTTTTTTCTATCTATATTATATTGTAACCTTTCCTGTTTGGAGAGAGAGAGAGAGAGAGAGAGAGAGAGAGAGAGAGAGAGAGAGAGAGAGAGAGAGAGAGAGAGAGAGAGAGAGAGAGAGAGAGAGAGAGAGAGAGAGAGAGAGAGAGAGAGAGAGAGAGACCATACATGCACAATTTATCACATCCACAGCCTGAGATTCAATTCTTACTCTTACATTTGGTAGTTATTATTTTCTAGCCAATCTCTACTTATTATCAGAATCTCTGTCTTTACACACACACACACACACACACACACACACACACACACACACACACACACACACACACACACACACACACACACACACACACACACACACACACACACACACACACATACAGGAATATGAACAGTACAGGAATATGAAGAAATGATAAGTGATACAGGAACATGTCTGGAAGAAATGTTGGGTGGCTGTGAACGAACTATAATGATGGGAGATTTTAATTGTAAAGAGGTGTGTTGGGAGGACTGGTCAATGGAAGGATCAGAGACAACATGGGGAAATACACTATTGACACTGGCAATGGAAAATGTGTTAACTCAGTGGGTCAAAGAAGATACTAGGTTTGGAGGAGAGGGAGCATCGTCAAGACTGGACTTGGTCTTTAGTACAGAGCCAATGGTCATTGAGGAGATGAGGGTGGAGTGCCCTTTAGCAAAGAGTGATCATGCAGTTTTGGAGTTCAAGGTGATAGACGAAGAGAAATCTAGAAGAAATGAAGAATATAAAGTGGGAAGATGGAATTATGCCAAGACAGATTTTGGAAACCTAAAGAAATTCTTTCAAGAGACAAATTGGATGAAATTCAAGAGTGCTAAGGGAGCAAATGAAAAGTGGAAGGAATTTATAAAAATATACAAAGAAGGTGAGAAAAAATTTGTACCAATAAGACAACATAGAGAAGTTGGAAAGCAGGACTGGTTTAACGATAGATGTGAAAAGGCTAGAACAAGAAAAGAGGATGCATGGAAGAGGTGGAGAAGGAAAAGACGGATTAAGCAGTGGGAAAGTTACAAAAGAGCAAGAAATGAATATGTGTTGATTAGAAGAGAAGAAAGAAAGAAACAAGAAAAGGATATAATTGATAAATGTAAAGACCAACCAAGGCTTTTTACAGACATGTGAACAACAACATCAAAAATAGAGAAAGTATTGAAAGTTTAGAAGTAAATGGAGTATACAGTGAAGATCCCAGGGAAATGGCAGAGGCTATGAATGGATGCTTTCGGAAGGTATTCACAAAGGAGACTGCTTTTGACAAACCACTGGTAATGGAACAGAAAGGGATTATGAAGGAGTTTCAAGTAACTGTGGAGGAGATCAAGAACATGATGGGGAGTTTAGAAGTGAGAAAAGCTGTGGGACCTGATGGGGTATCAGGATGGATTTTAAGAGAATGCAGGGAGCAATTGGCAGAAAAAGTTTGTGAAGTAATTGATGCCTCATTAAGGGAAGGTGTAGTGCCCCAAGACTGGAAAAGAGCTAACATTGTCCCAATCTATAAATCAGGTAACAAGAGAGACCCATTGAACTATAGACCAGTGTCACTTACAAGTGTGGTAGCTAAGATGTGTGAGAGGGTGGTGAAGAATAGATGGACAGACTTCTTGGAGAAAAATGACATACTTTGTGAGTGTCAATTTGGTTTTAGGAAAGGGCGTTCATGCACGACAAACCTGATATGTTACTATTCGAGGGTGATAGATGTAATACAGGAAAGAGATGGTTGGGCTGATGGAATATATCTGGATTTAAAAAAGGCCTTTGATAAGGTACCACACCAGAGACTGATCTGGAAACTTGAAATGGTAGGAGGAGTGCATGGCAGTTTACTAAAATGGATGGAAGACTTTTGGTAGGAAGAGAAATGAGAACAATAATTAAGGACAGACCATCAGAATGGGGATTGGTGGAGAGTGGAGTTCCACAGGGATCAGTGTTGGCACCAGTAATGTTCGCAGTCTACATAAATGACATGGTGGATGGGGTGTCCAGTTATGTGAGCCTATTTGCAGACGATGCAAAATTGTTAAGAAAAGTGAGATGTGACAAAGATTGCGAACTACTCCAGGAAGACTTGGACAGAATATGGAAATGGAGCTGTACATGGCAAATGGAGTTCAACACGACAAAATGCAAGAAAATAGAGTTTGGCAAGAGTGAAAGAAGAATCAGGAGTATGTACAAGATAGGAAATGAAGACATAAAACCAGTCATGAAGAAAAAGACCTTGGGGTGACAATTACCAATGACCTATCGCCAGAGAGACATATAAACAAAATAATTGGAGAAGTATTGAACTTATTGAGGAACATAAGAGTGGCGTCAGATATCTAGATGAAGAAATGATGAAGAAAATAATTACTGCAATGATAAGACCGAGGCTTGAATATGCAACAATACAGTGGGCTCGAACTTAAAGAAACACATAAGGAAACTAGAGAAAGTACAGAGGGCTGCAACAAAATGGTGCCTGACTTAAGAGATTTGACTTATGAAGACAGACTGAAAAGAATGCAACTTCCAACCCTGGAAAACAGAAGAGAAAGGGGAGACCTGATAGCAATATACAGAGTGATGATTGGCATGGAAAAATGGATAGGGAAGATCTGTGTATGTGGAATGGAAGAATGTCGAGAGGGCATGGGAAAAACTAAAATGGCCACTTATAGGAGAGATGTGAAAAATATAGCTTCCCTCATAGAAGGGTGGAAGCATGGAATAGTTTAGACGTGGAAGTGGTCAACGCAAGGAATATTCATGATTTTAAGAAAAAGCTGGACATTAATAGATATGGAGACGGGACAACACGAGCATAGCTCTTTTCCCGTATGTTACAATTAGGTAAATACAATTAGGTAAATACACACACACACACACACACACAGAAGAGAAGAGAGAAAGAAACAGGAAAAAGATATAATTGATAAATATAAAGACCAACCAAGGCTTTTTTACAGACATGTGAACAACAACATCAAAAATAGAGAAAGTATTGTAAGTTTAGAAGTGAATGGAGTCTGCAGTGAGGATCCCAGGGAAATGGCAGAGGTTATGAACAGATGCTTTCAGAAGGTATTCACAAAGGAGATTGCTTTTGACAAGCCACTGGTAATGGAACGAAAAGGGACTATGGAGGAGTTTCAAGTAACTGTAGAGGAGATAAAGAATATGATGGGGAGTCTAGAGGTGAGAAAAGCTGTGGGACCTGATGGAGTATCAGGATGGATTTTAAGAGAGTGCAGGGAACAACTGGCAGAAAAAGTTTGTGAAGTAATTGATGCCTCATTAAGGGAAGGTGTAGTGCCCCAAGACTGGAAAAGAGCTAACAGTGTTCCAATTTATAAAACAGGTAACAAGAGAGACCCATTGAACTATAGACCGGTGTCACTCACAAGTGTGGTGGCTAAGATGTGTGAGAGGGTGGTGAAGAATAGATGGACAGATTTCTTGGAGAAGAATGACATACTTTGTGATTGTCAATTTGGTTTTAGAAGAGGCGTTCATGCGACAAACCTGATATGTTACTATTCGAGGGTGATAGATGTAATACAAGAAAGAGATGGTTGGGCTGATGGAATATATCTGGATTTAAAAAAGGCCTTTGATAAGGTACCACACTGGAGACTGATCTGGAAACTTGAAATGGTAGGAGTGCATGGCAGTTTGCTAAAATGGATGGAAGACTTTTTGGTGGGAAGAGAATGAGAACAATAATTAAGGACAGACCATCAGAGTGGGCTTGGTGGAGAGTGGAGTCCACAGGGATCAGTGTTGGCACCAGTAATGTTTGCAGTCTATATAAATGACATGGTGGATGGGGTGTCCAGTTATGTGAGCCTATTTGCAGACGATGCAAAATTGTTAAGGAAAGTGAGATGTGACAAAGATTGCGAATTACTTCAGGAAGACTTGGACAGAATATGGAAATGGAGCTGTACATGGCAAATGGAGTTCAACACGACAAAATGCAAGAAATTAGAGTTTGGCAAGAGTGAAAGAAGAATCAGGGGTATGTACAAGATAGGAAATGAAGACATAAAAACCAGTAATGAAGAAAAAGATCTCGGGGTGACAATTACCAATGACCTATCGCCAGAGAGACATATAAACAAAATAATTGGAGAAGTATTGAACTTATTGAGGAACATAAGAGTGGCGTTCGTATATTTAGATGAGGAAATGATGAAGAAAATAATTACTGCAATGATAAGACCGAGGCTTGAATATGCAACAATACAGTGGGCTCCGAACTTGAAGAAACACATAAGAAAATTAGAGAAAGTACAGAGGGCTGCAACAAAAATGGTGCCTGACTTAAGAGATTTGACTTATGAAGACAGACTGAACAGGATGCAACTTCCGACCCTGGAAATCAAAAGAGAGAGGGGAGACCTGATAGCGATATACAGAGTGATGATTGGCATGGAAAAAATGGATAGGGAAGATCTGTGTATGTGGAATGAAAGAGTGTCGAGAGGGCATGGAAAAAAACTAAAGATGGCCACTTATAGGAGAGATGTGAAAAAATATAGCTTCCCTCATAGAAGTGTGGAAGCATGGAATAGTTTGGATGTGGAAGTGGTCAACGCAAGGAATGTTCATGATTTTAAGAAAAAGTTGGACATTAGTAGATATGGAGACGGGACAGTACGAGCGTAGCTCCTTTCCCGTATGTTACAATTAGGTAAATACAATTAGGTAAATACACACACACACACACACACACACACACACACACACACACACACACACACACACACACACAAACCATACAGAAAAGGAATGGAATGGAAGAAATATATACAAAAAACAGAGACCAATATTTACAGGGAAAAAGAGAAACCCACAAATAGATCATGTCCAGGAGGGAAAATAAAGATGCATGAAATTATGATAAGTCAGGACCAAAGTGAAGTCCTGGTTCTGTTCAAGGCAAGTATATCACTCACCCACAATCCAGTGGTGGTAATAGTTGAGGTTCATTGCTCGCTTCAGGTCGTTCAGTTTCTTCTTGTCTTCTTTGCTGGACGTCTTGTATGACTTTGTGCAAACCTTGGCACACTTCTGATCCTTCATGAACTCAAGCTGAAAAAGGCCAAAGAAAAAGTGTCACACTCTATCACAACACTGTAGCTTTACTGGCAGACTTCAGACAGCACTGATGAACTAAATAGACAAATGCTACTAGTAGAGAGATGACAGCACATTTTTATTTTTTCTATTGTTCATAAACTCAAGCTGGTGTGACACATGAAAAGTTGCTACAGGGAAAGAAGTATTATTAAATTCTATACTCACTGTGTAGGGAGATGATTTGATGCGCTCCCCAAACACCACCTGACCAAGGTTCTCAACAACCATTTCTGAGTTGTCATCAGCTTGGCAGAAGTCAAAACTGTCAAGAGAAAAAAGTAGCAGGGATTTCAGTGATTTCGAAATGTTTCCAGATTGGATGTATATTGTATATTTTGGCACTATAGAAGTCAAAACAGTAGGGACAAAAATAACTACAATTTGTGTGATTCTGAAATGTTTCACAGCAAGGTACAGACAAGGATCAGCAGAAATCAAAACTATATTGAGAATAAGTAACAAGAATTTAAATTATATTGAAATGGTTTTTGACTGAATGTTGATTCTGGTTCAACACTGAGTCAAAACTATGCAGGAAAACACATGAGTACAACAGAATAGATTGGCTAGATTGATATACTGCAAAAGAAAAGGTAAAATAGGATAAAAAAAAAAAAAAGTAAGACTATATATCAAGGAATGCTGCTGCAGATCCACACAACACAACACAGAGAGAGAGAGAGAGAGAGAGAGAGAGAGAGAGAGAGAGAGAGAGAGAGAGAGAGAGAGAGAGAGAGAGAGAGAGAGAGAGAGAGAGAGAGAGAGAGAGAGAGAGAGAGAGACTAGTGAAGGTGCCAGTTCCTAAAGAGGACAACCTAAAAGAATATCCAAAACTAGCTGTCTTGAAATATCCGTCTTGAGAGAGAGCAACTCTTATATACAAGCACACCTTCTTCCTTCTCTATCTCTCTTCACCTTTAGTCAGAGATATCAGTTTGACTTCATCCAGTAATATGCTTGTGCAAAATGGAAACATGCAACAAACCCTTGAGTCTTTTTTCGCTGTCTCAATTCATCTTTAGTCAGTAATTGCTTAATTCTTTTTTTCCAATAGAATGTAAACAAATTCAAAAGTTCAGGATATCTTTTAGTCCTCCCTGTACGTATTGTTGTGTGTTTGCATTCTTCACTGTATTGTCTCTGCATCAGCGTTTCTCATACTAAGGAGGCAGTGGCATAGTGGATAAGGTGGTGAGGGTGGGATCGAGCAGACATCCATGCATAGGTTCGAATCCCACCACTTACTGCTTTGAAGCTATGCCTTTTGTCAAGTGGTTTAAAGTTACCTACATGCAACTATGATACTCAGGTTCTAGGTGGTACACCAAAGATGCACTTGGGTGATGATATGGGCCCTGATATGGCTACCACTATAAATAAAATTGCCTGCACCACTAATGGGTAGAAGCTTAACAACGCTTCCTACATATACTCTTCAATTATGCCTACAGGTGCTATAGACCATAACGTAAAAAAAAAAATATTCAATTATACCTACGTACAAGAGCTAAAGGCCATAACATAAAAAAAAAAAATGAAAAAATAAAAAAATAAAAAAATCTTTCAAAAGCTTAAAACATTGATCACTCTTGAGTATTTACTGATACAAGTTGCATCTAACATGCTGCAACATATTAGCAATACTCCTTAAGTCAACCGTGATTGTGGATCTAGAAAGACAAAAAACATATTAAGATACAGAAGTATTTACAAGTGTAGCATGAGTATATATATAAAAAAAAAAAAAAAATCTAAGTAGATGTAAGAAAATATTTGTCAAGCAAAGAAAGGGTTAAAGCAGTGGTTCCCAACCTAGGGGTAAATTACCCCAGTGGGGTAATGACCCCATATTTTTGGGGTAATGGATGTTTGGCATGGGATGAGGCAATCAGTTTCCATTTTCATATAATTTCAATGAAGATTTCTATTAATTTTTTCTGCTTTCTATGTATGAACTAAAATTACTTCTTTTCGTATTATAGATTTGCATTATTGTGTTGCATAGTTTCTATTTTGTCTGTTTTTGAAGTATGAAATAAAGTTACTTTTTTTCCTATATTACGAGTATTTCTTCATTGGGGTAATGGATGATTGTGAAATTGTATTTTTGGGTAATCGCTGCAAAAAGGTTGGGAAACACTGGGTTAAAGGAATCTATGAGTGTGGCTGAGGCAACAACAGAGACATGGCACTTAAGCAGAGCAAGCAAGGAAGAAAGTGGTAGACAGGGGAAGATAGAGGCTCTTCTGTTTGGTGACACTCCTGAAGGAAATGAGTCAGAGGGACACACAACACAAATCATGATTACTATTAATACTAGTATGTCTTTAGTATCTTCTACAACTCTGGTTTTCACTTACTATTCTCTCTTCTAAAATCTGTTATAAAACCTGTCTAGTCAGCATCTCAGTTTGCTGCTGTTTGTCTTACTCTATACTCACAGCTTTGAGTCTTGAGGGGAAAATGGCAGACTGTCAAAGTGTGTGTGTGTGTGTGTGTGTGTGTGTGTGTGTGTGTGTGTGTGTGTGTGTGTGTGTGTGTGTGTGTGTGTGTGTGTGTATTTTACCTAGTTGTATTTACCTAGTTGTTTTACAGGGCCTGGGCTTTATGCTCGTGTGGCCCCGTCTCCATATCTACACTTATCCAATCTTACTTTAAAAGTGTGCACACTCGTTGCAGACACTACTTCTTCATCTAAACTGTTCCACGTCTCAATACATCTCTGCGGGAAACTATATTTTTTTATATCTCTCAGTGTGTGTGTGTGTGTGTGTGTGTGTGTGTGTGTGTGTGTGTGTGTGTGTGTGTGTGTGTGTGTGTGTGTGTGTGTGTGTGTGTATTTACCTAGTTGTAGTTTTACAGGGCCTGAGCTTTATGCTCGTGTGGCCCCATCCCCGTGTGTGTATGTGTGTGTGTGTGTGTGTGTGTGTGTGTGTGTGTGTGTGTGTGTGTGTGTGTGTGTGTGTGTGTGTAATTCACCACCACCACGATGGTCGCCTGCTGGTCACCCAGCCAGTCTTCCCCATTACGGAGCGAGCTTAGAGCTCATAGACCGATCTTCGGGTAGGACTGAGACCACAACACACTCCACACACCGGGAAAGCGAGGCCACAACCCCTCGAGTTACATCCTGTACCTATTTACTGCTAGGTGAACAGGGGCCACACATTAAGAGGCTTGCCCAGTTGCCTCGCCACCCCGGGACTCGAACCCGGCGCTCTCAATTGTGAGTCGAGCGTGCTAACCACTAGATTACGCGGTGTATTTACCTAGTTGTATTTACCTAGTTGTAGTTTTACAGGGCCTGGGCTTTATGCTCGTGTGGCCCCATCTCCATATCTACACTTACCCAATCTTACTTTAAAAGTGTGCACACTCGTTGCAGACACTACTTCTTCATCTAAACTACTCCACGTCTCAATACATCTCTGCGGGAAACTATATTTTTTAATATCTCTCAGACATCTTCCTTTCTCAGCTTTTTACTATGCGATCTTGTGCTTCGGATGTCATATTCTTCTCTCAGGATCAGTTTCTCATTATCCACTTGGTCCATTCCATTGATCAATTTATAGACTTGTATCAGGTCTCCTCTCTCCCTTCTTTGTTCCAAGGTTGGTAGATCCATAGCCTTTAGTCTCTCCTCATATGTCATCCCTTCAAGTTCTGGGACCATTCTTGTAGCCATTTTTTGTAGCCTCTCCAATTTCCTTATGTGTTTCTTTTTATGAGGGGTCCACACTACTCCTGCATATTCCAATCTGGGTCTTATTATAGTATTTATCAATTTCTTCATCATTTCTTTGTCCATGTAGTGAAATGCTACTCCAATATTCCTCAGCAAATTATATGTTTCTCTAAAAATTCTATCAATATGGCTTACTGGTTGATTGTTTTCTTCCATCGTCACTCCTAAGTCCTTTTCCTTTTTGACTTTCTCCAGTTCTACTCCATCTCCCATCTTATAGATTCCCACAGGTCGTCTTTCACTCTTTCCCATTTCCATGACATGGCTTTTGTTCACATTGAATTCCATTTCCACTTCTTACTCCATTCCCAGATCTTATTTAGGTCTTCTTGCAGTATTTCACAATCCTCCTTTTGCTTTATAACTCTGCACAGTTTCGTATCATCCACAAACAAATTTATGTAGCTGTTCACTCCTTCTGGCATGTCGTTAATATAAATGAGGAAAAGTATTGGTGCCAATACTGACCCCTGTGGCACTCCGCTTTCTACTGCTCTCCACTTGGACTTCATATCTTTAACTACCGTCCTTATTTCTCTCCCCCTCAAATAATTTTCTATCCATCTCAATGTGCTTCCTTTTAAGCCACCCTTCTCCTCTAACTTCCACAGTAATCTTGCATGTGGCACTTTGTCAAACGCCTTTTTAAATCCAAATAGATGCAGTCAACCCATCCTCTCTCTCTTGTACTCTATCAACTATTCTAGAATAGAAACTCAATAAATTAGTTACACAAGACCGTCCTTTTCTAAAACCAAATTGGCTATTTGATATTAATTTGTTGTCTTCAAGGAACTCGATCCATTGTTTCTTTATTATTCTTTCACACATCTTGCATATTACACTAGTTAGTGATACCGGTCTGTAATTTAAAGGTTCTTCTTTCCTTCCGCTCTTATATATGGGAACCACCTCAGCTCTTTTCCATTCTACTGGCACTGTTCCATTTTCTATTGAGCATTTTATGATGTTGTATATAGGACTTGCTAGTTCTTCCCTACATTCTTTCAGTATTCTGCCTGAGACTTCATCCGGTCCCATTGCCTTCTCTTCATCCAGTTCCTTCATTAACTCTTTTATTTCAAGCTTGGTTACTTTAATCTCTTTCATATAGATTGTCTCTCTATTACCCTGTGGCCTCTCAAATTTGGATTCTTTAGTAAAGACCTCCTGGAATTTTTATTTAATAGTTCTGCCATACTTTTGGGTCTTCCACCATCCGTTCTCTCCTTTTAACCTTTCTATTGTTTCTTTTGCCTAATTTTTCCATTTATGAATCTATAGAACAATTTTGGTTGCTCCTTACATTTTTCGACAATATCTTTTTCAAGTTCTTTTCCTCTTCCTTCCTCACCTTAACATATTCATTTCTCGCTGCCTTGAAGTTTTCCTTGTTTGTTGGATTCTATTTCTCCTCCACCTTTTCCATGCTCCATCTCTTTTCTCCTTTGCCCTAGCACACCTTGCATTAAACCAATCTTTCTTTCCTTCTTCTTTTGGTCTATATTTTGGGACATATTCCTGACTCCTGTTTTGTATATTTCCAAAAATAAGTTATATTTGTCTTGCATTGTCTCTGAGTTTTCCATCTCCTCCCAGTCTACGTTTTAAAATAGTTCTTGAGATTCTCAATATCAGCCTTTCTGTAATTTAATCGGTCTCCTTTGTATGAATCGTCTCTATCTTCCTTTCCTTCTTCTATATCTATTTCTAATATTGCATGGTCACTCTTTCCCAATGGGCACTTATATCTTATATCGTCATTCATTTGTATACCCCTTGTAAAAACTAGGTCCAATCTCGCCAGCTCGTCGTTTCCTCTGAATCTTGTGCATTCCTTTACTCTCTGGTCCATCATATTGTCTATCATTAGGTTCAAGAATCTTTCTCCCCAAGGCTTCTTCCCCCATACCACTTTCATAATTTTCCCAGTCCACTTCTTTACAGTTGAAATCTCCTACTAATATCACTTTTCTCCTTTCTTTAACGATTCTCATTAGACTCCTTATTGTGTCATCTATCATGTCTTTATATTCTTGATTGGTCCATGAATTTGTTTTTGGTGGCACATATGTTACAATGATTGTTATCTCTTTTTTATTAATATGCATCTTAATATACAATACTTCTGCTTTTCCTTCCCCACATTCCACTTGGTTGATCACTATCTCCTTCCTTAACATTATCATGACTCCTCCTCCTTTACCCACTCTGTCTCTTCTCCATAAATTATACCTATTATCCAAATCTATTATGATTGCTTCATTTAGTTTTGTTTCAGCCAGGCATACAATATCTGGATTTTCTTTCCTTATGTAATCTCTTAATTCTAATTTACTTGATAAAACCCCGTCTATGTTCATATACATAATTTTTAGTCTTTTGCCTTTATCATTTTTAGTTAAACTCGTTTATATACCATTTCCTTATCCTGTCTCCTAGAATTCTCCAAAAAAATGCCTTCTCCTCTTCTGACCTTTCATTATTCTTTTCCCTTACTGCTGCTGCCAGTTCATTGTATCTCTTCCTTTCTTCCTCATTTCTATTTTTCTTTATAAGTGTATGTGTATGTATTTACCTAGTTGTAGTTTTACAGGGCCTGGGCTTTATGCTCGTGTGGCCCCATCTCCATATCTACACTTATTCAATCTTACTTTAAAAGTATGCACACTCGTTGCAGACACTACTTCTTCATTTAAACTGTTCCACGTCTCAATACATCTTTGCGGGAAACTATATTTTTTAACATCTCTCAGATATCTTTCTTTTCTCAGCTTTTTACTATGTGATCTTGTGCTTCGAATGTCATATTTTTCTCTCAGGATCAGTTTCTCATTATCCATTTGGTCCATTCCATTGATCAATTTATAAACTTGTATCAGATCTCCTCTCTCCCTTCTTTGGTAGATCCATAGCCTTTAGTCTCTCCTTATATGTCATCCCTTCAAATTCTGGAACCATTCTTGTAGCCATTTTTTGTAGTCTCTCCAACTTCCTTATGTGTTTCTTTTTATGAGGGGTCCACACTACTCCTGCATATTCCAATCTGGATCTTATTATAGTACTTATCATTTCTTTCTCCATGTAGTGAAATGCTACTCCTATATTCCTTAGCAAATTATATGTTTCTCTAAAAATTCTATCAATATGGCTTACAGGTTGATTGTTTTCTTCCATCGCCCCTCCTAAGTCCTTTTCCTTTTTTACTTTCTCCAGTTCTACTCCATCTCCCATCTTATAGATTCCCACAGGTCATCTTTCACTCTTTCCCATTTCCATGACATGGCTTTTGTTCACATTGAATTCCATTTCCGACTTTTTACTCCATTCCCAGATCTTATTTAGGTCTTCTTCATTTGTGTGTTGTGTGTGTGTGTGTGTGTGTGTGTGTGTGTGTGTGTGTGTGTGTGTGTGTGTGTGTGTGTGTGTGTAATTCACTGTTTGATCTGCTGCTCTCTCTCAGACAGCCAGGCGTTACCACGGAACAGCTCAGAGCTCATTACTTCCGATCTTATAGGTCTGAGACCAGGCACACACCACACATCACAACTCACAACTCTCTTTACATCCATACCTACTCACTGCTAGGTGAACACTACACGTGAAAGGAGACACCAAATATCAAATATCTCCACCAGCGCTCAATCAACCATCTCTTGTGTGTGTGCTCTCACTGTGTGTGTGTGTGTGTGTATGTGTGTGTGTGTGTGTGTGTGTGTGTGTGTGTGTGTGTGTGTGTGTGTGTGTGTGTGTGTGTGTGTGTGTGTGTGTGTGTGTGTGTGTGTGTGTGTTTGTGTGTGTGTTTCTTTGTTTTTCTTTGTGTGTGTGTGTGTGTGTGTCTGTGTGTGTGTGTTTGTTTTGTGTGTGTGTGTGTGTGTCTGTGTGTGTGTGTGTGTGTGTGTGTGTGTGTGTGTGTGTGTGTGTCTGTGTGTGTGTCTGTGTTTACCTAATTGTATTTACCTAATTGTAACATACGGAAAAGAGCTATGCTCGTGTTGTCCCGTCTCCATATCTATTAATGTCCAGCTTTTTCTTAAAATCATGAATATTCCTTGCTTGACCACTTCCACGCCTAAACTATTCCATGCTTCCACCCTTCTATGAGGGAAGCTATATTTTTCACATCTCTCCTATAAGTGGCCATTTTAGTTTTTTCCCATGCCCTCTCGACATTCTTCCATTCCACATACACAGATCTTCCCTATCCATTTTTCCATGCCAATCATCACTCTGTATATTGCTATCAGGTCTCCCCTTTCTCTTCTGTTTTCCAGGGTTGGAAGTTGCATTCTTTTCAGTCTGTCTTCATAAGTCAAATCTCTTAAGTCAGGCACCATTTTGTTGCAGCCCTCTGTACTTTCTCTAGTTTCCTTATGTGTTTCTTTAAGTTCGAGCCCACTGTATTGTTGCATATTCAAGCCTCGGTCTTATCATTGCAGTAATTATTTTCTTCATCATTTCTTCATCTAGATATCTGAACGCCACTCTTATGTTCCTCAATAAGTTCAATACTTCTCAAATTATTTTGTTTATATGTCTCTCTGGCGATAGGTCATTGGTAATTGTCACCCCAAGGTCTTTTTCTTCATGACTGGTTTTATGTCTTCATTTCCTATCTTGTACATACTCCTGATTCTTCTTTCACTCTTGCCAAACTCTATTTTCTTGCATTTTGTCGTGTTGAACTCCATTTGCCATGTACAGCTCCATTTCCATATTCTGTCCAAGTCTTCCTGGAGTAGTTCGCAATCTTTGTCACATCTCACTTTTCTTAACAATTTTGCATCGTCTGCAAATAGGCTCACATAACTGGACACCCCATCCACCATGTCATTTATGTAGACTGCGAACATTACTGGTGCCAACACTGATCCCTGTGGAACTCCACTCTCCACCAATCCCCATTCTGATGGTCTGTCCTTAATTATTGTTCTCATTTCTCTTCCTACCAAAAGTCTTCCATCCATTTTAGTAAACTGCCATGCACTCCTCCTACCATTTCAAGTTTCCAGATCAGTCTCTGGTGTGGTACCTTATCAAAGGCCTTTTTTAAATCCAGATATATTCCATCAGCCCAACCATCTCTTTCCTGTATTACATCTATCACCCTCGAATAGTAACATATCAGGTTTGTCGTGCATGAACGCCCTTTTCTAAAACCAAATTGACACTCACAAAGTATGTCATTTTTCTCCAAGAAGTCTGTCCATCTATTCTTCACCACCCTCTCACACATCTTAGCTACCACACTTGTAAGTGACACTGGTCTATAGTTCAATGGGTCTCTTGTTACCTGATTTATAGATTGGGACAATGTTAGCTCTTTTCCAGTCTTGGGGCACTACACCTTCCCTTAATGAGGCATCAATTACTTCACAAACTTTTTCTGCCAATTGCTCCTGCATTCTCTTAAAATCCATCCTGATACCCCATCAGGTCCCACAGCTTTTCTCACTTCTAAACTCCCCATCATGTTCTTGATCTCCTCCACAGTTACTTGAAACTCCTTCATAATCCCTTTCTGTTCCATTACCAGTGGTTTGTCAAAAGCAGTCTCCTTTGTGAATACCTTCCGAAAGCATCCATTCATAGCCTCTGCCATTTCCTGGGATCTTCACTGCATACTCCATTTACTTCTAAACTTTCAATACTTTCTCTATTTTTGATGTTGTTGTTCACATGTCTGTAAAAAGCCTTGGTTGGTCTTTACATTTATCAATTATATCCTTTTCTTGTTTCTTTCTTTCTTCTCTTCTAATCAACACATATTCATTTCTTGCTCTTTTGTAACTTTCCCACTGCTTAATCCGTCTTTTCCTTCTCCACCTCTTCCATGCATCCTCTTTTCTTGTTCTAGCCTTTTCACATCTATCGTTAAACCAGTCCTGCTTTCCAACTTCTCTATGTTGTCTTATTGGTACAAATTTTTCTCACCTTCTTTGTATATTTTATAAATTCCTTCCACTTTTCATTTGCTCCTTAGCACTCTTGAATTTCATCCAATTTGTCTCTTGAAAGAATTTCTTTAGGTTTCCAAAATCTGTCTTGGCATAATTCCATCTTCCCACTTTATATTCTTCATTTCTTCTAGATTTCTCTTCATCTATCACCTTGAACTCCAAAACTGCATGATCACTCTTTGCTAAAGGGCACTCCACCCTCATCTCCTCAATGACCATTGGCTCTGTACTAAAGACCAACTTCTCCACCAATTCCCCAAATTTCCTTTTGTCCTTAATTTTTGTTCTTATTTCTTTCCTTTCCCCAAAATCTTAACCATTTTTGTCTCCCCTCCTCTTTCCCAAATTAAATTTTTTTCAAGTTTTTCTTTCCTTTATCGGCTTTTTAACCAAATTTTTTTCCTAGCCCCCTCTTTTTTAATTTACCCTAGTTTTTCTTTTCTTTGCTAATTTTCAAAACCAAATTCCCCCAAATTTTTTATTTCCTTTCCAATTGACTTTTTACCCCTCTCCACTTCCTTTGCTTTTTCCACACCCGTTCTGGTCTTTTTTTTTTTCTTTTTTTTTTTCTTTTTTTTTTTTTCTTTCTTTTTTTTCTTTTTTTTTTCTTTTTTTTTTTTTTTTTTTTTTCCCGTTGGTTTTTGGGGTTTTTTTTTTTTGTTTTTGGGTTTTGGGGTTTTTTTTTTATTTCCTAATTTATTTCCTTTGTAACTAAAAAACTCCTTTTCCCCTTTCCTTCATTAACCAGTTTTTC
>NC_059267.1:8516780-8554280 GCF_017591435.1 Portunus trituberculatus
AATATTTTGTTGTCTTCAAGAAATTCGATCCATTGCTTCTTTATTACTTTTTCACACATCTTGCATATTACACAAGTTAGTGATACCAGCCTGTAATTTAAAGGTTCTTCCTTCCTTCCGCTCTTATATATGGGAACCACCTCAGCTCTTTTCCACTCCACTGGCACTGTTCCATTTTCTATTGAGCATTTTATGATGTATATTGGACTTGCTAGTTCTTCCCTACATTCTTTCAGTATTCTGCCTGAGACTTCATCCGGTCCCATTGCCTTTTCCTCATCCAATTCCGTCATCAACTTTTTTATTTCAAGCTTGGTTACTTTAATCTCTTTCATATGGACAGTCTCTATTACCCTGTGGTCTTTCAAATTTGGATTCCTTAGTAAAGACCTCATGAAATTTACTATTTAACAGTTCTGCCATACTTTTGGGTCTTCCACCATTCCGTTTTCTCCTTTTAACCTTTCTATTGTTTCTTTTTGTCTTATTTTTCCATTTATGAATCTGTAGAACAATTTTGGTTGTTCCTTACATTTTTCGACAATGTCCTTTTCATAGTTCTTTTCTTCTTCCTTTCTCACCTTAGCATATTCATTTCTTGCTGTTTTGAAGTTTTCCTTATTTTCTGGATTTCTGTTTCTTCTCCACCTTTTCCATGCTCCATCTCGTTTCTCCTTTGCCCTAGCACATCTTGCATTAAACCAATCTTTCTTTCCTTCTTCTTTAGGTCTATATTTCTGAACATATTCCCTGACCCCAGTTTTGTATATTTCCAAAAATAAGTTATATTTCTCTTGAACCGTTAATGAGTTTTCCATCTCCTCCCAGTTTACGTTTTTAAAATAGTTCTTGAGATTCTCAATATCAGCCTTTCTGTAATTTAATGGGTGTGTGTGTATTCACTGTTTGATCTGCTGCAGTCTCTGACGAGACAGCCAGACGTTACCCTACGGAGCGAGCTCAGAGCTCATTATTTCCGATCTTGGGATAGGTCTGAGACCAGGCACACACCACACACCGGGACAACAAGGTCACAACTCCTCGATTTACATCCCGTACCTACTCACTGCTAGGTGAACAGGGCTACGTGAAAGGAGACACACCCAAATATCTCCACCCGGCCGGGGAATCGAACCCCGGTTATCTGGCTTGTGAAGCCAGCGCTCTAACCACTGAGCTACCGGGCCGGTGTGTGTGTGTGTGTGTGTGTGTGTGTGTGTGTGTGTGTGTGTGTGTGTGTGTGTGTGTGTGTGTGTGTGTGTGTGTGTGTGTGTTATTTTACGAGGAAAATGTCATACAAACTGGAAATAAGGAAAAAAAATCTTACAATTATCAAAATTTCATATGATGATACATTACCATGGAGTGTCTTTTTTCACATTCCTCCATTCTTCCCCTTTCTTCCTGTTTGTAATAGCCTGTGTGCTCCTTCATCAGCAGTAACTATTGCCCCAACTTAGATAATCACTTATTTGTTTCATTCATTGTTAAAAGTTAGTCATAAGGCGTGTCTAACACTTCAGTAAATATCATTACACACACACACACACACACACACACACACACACACACACACACACACACACACACACACACACACCGGCCCGGTAGCTCAGTGGTTAGAGCGATGGCTTCACAAGCCAGAGGACCAGAGTTCAATTCCCCGGCCGGGTGGAGATATTTGGGTGTGTCTCCTTTCACGTGTAGCCCCTGTTCACCTAGCAGTGAGTAGGTACAGGATGTAGATCGAGGAGTTGTGACCTTGTTGTTCCGGTGTGTGGTGGGTGCCTGGTCTCAGGCCTATCCGAAGATCGGAAATAATGAGCTCTGAGCTCGTTCCGTAGGGTAACGCCTGGCTGTCTCTCAGAGACTGCAGCAAATCAAACAGTGAATTACACACACACACACACACACACACACACACACACACACACACACACACACACACACACACACACACATACACACACAGAAGCAAGAGAAAAAAAATAATGAAAGGTCAGAGGAGGAGAAGGCGGCATTTTTTTGGAGAATTATAGGAGACAGGATAAGGAAATGGTATATAAAAGAGAAGGAAGAGAAAAAAAATGGAGCAAGTTTAACTAAAAATGATAAGAACAAGAGATTAAAAATTATGCATACAAACATAGATGGGATTTTATCTAGTAAATTAGAATTAAGAGATTATATAAAGAAAGAAGAACCAGATATTGTATGCCTGGTGGAAACAAAGTTAAATGAGGCAATAAAAATAGACATAGATAAAAGGTATAATATATGGAGAACAGACAGAGTGGGTAAAGGAGGAGGAGTCATGATGATGTTAAGGAAGGAGATAGTGGTAAAATCAAGTGGAGTTTGGGGAAGGAAAATCAGAAATACTGTATATCAAGATACATATTAATAAAAAGGAGTTAACAATCATTGGAACATATGTGCCACCAAAAACAAACTCATGGACTAATCAAGAATATAAAGACATGATAAATGACACAATAAGGAGTCTTACAAGAATCATTAAAGAAAGGAGAAAAGTTATATTGGTAGGAGATTTCAACTGTAAAGAGGTGGACTGGGAAAATTATGAAAGTGGTATGGGGGAAGATGCCTAGGGAGATAGATTCCTGAACCTAATGATAGATAATTTGATGTACCAAAGAGTAAAGGAAAACACAAGATTCAGAGGAAACGATGAGCCGGCGAGATTGGACCTAGTTTTTACAAAGGATATACAAATTAACGATGATATAAGTACCCATTGGGAAAGAGTGACCATATAATATTAGAAATGGATATAGAAGAAGAAAAGGAAAATAGAGATGAATCATACAAAGGAGACTGATTAAATTACAGAAAGACTGATATTGAGAACCTCAAGAGCTATTTTAAAAACGTAAACTGGGAGAAGATGGAAAACTCAGAAACGGTTCAAGAGAAATATAACTTATTTTTGGAAATATACAAAACAGGAATCAGGGAATATGTCCCGAAATATAGACCTAAAGAAGAAGGGAAGAAAGATTAGCTTAATGCAAGATGTGCTAGGGCAAAGGAGAAACGAGATGGAGCATGGAAAAGAGGGAGAAGAAACAGAAATCCAGAAAATAAGGAAAACTTCAAAACAGCAAGAAATTAAATGGGAAAGAGTGAAAGATGACCCGTGGGAATCTATAAGATGGGAGTTGGAGTAGAACTGGAGAAAGTAAAAAAGGAAATGGACTTAGGAGTGACGATGGAAGAAAATAATCAACCAGCAAGCCATATTGATAGAATTTTCAGAGAGACATACATAAGGAATATTGGAGTAGCATTTCACTACATGGACAAAGAAATGATGAAGAAATTGATAAGTGCTATAATAAGACCCAGATTGGAATATGCAGGAGTAGTGTGGACCCCTCACAAAAAGAAACACATAAGGAAGTTGGAGAGACTACAAAAAATGGCTACAAGAATGGTCCCAGAACTTAAAGGGATGACATATGAGGAGAGACTAAAGGCTTTGGATCTTCCAAAATTGGAGCAGAGAAGGGAGAGAGGGGATCTCATACTAGTTTATAAATTGATAAACAGAATGGACCAAGTGGACAATGAGTATCTGATCCTGAGAGAAGAATATGCCAGTCAAAGCACAAGATCACATAGTAAGAAGCTGAGGAAGGGAAGATGTGTAAGAGATATTAAAAAGTACAGCTTCCCGCAAAGATATATTGAGACATGGAACAGTTTGAATGAAGAAGTAGTGTCTGCAACGAGTGTGCATACTTTTAAAGTAAGATTGGATAAGTGTAGATATGGAGATGGGGCCACACAAGCATAAAGCACAGGCCCTGTAAAACTACAACTAGGTAAATACACACACACACACACACACACACACACACACACACACACACACACACACACACACACACACATAAAAAGAAACACATAAGGAAGGTAGGAAGGATGATGCGAATAATTATAGACCGATCAGTTTAACTGGTATAGTATATAAGGTACTAGAGAAAATCATTAAGGGTAGTATTTAGGAGCATTTAAATGAGAATAGATTAATTAGAGATACCCAACATGGCTTTAGATCAGGGAGGTCCTGTCTTACAAATTTGCTCGATATCTTAGAATATATTACCAAGGAGTTAGATGATGGAAATAGCATAGATGTTATATATCTAGATTTTAGCAAGGCGTTTGATAAGGTACCGCATAGGAGTCTAGTCTACAAATTGAGACTACATGGGTTAGGGGGTAGGTTAGTTGATTGGATTAGTGAATGGCTTTCTGATAGGAAACAGAGAGTAGTATTAAATGGGGCAATGTCTGAGTGGAAGGAAGTGGTTAGTGGGGTACCCCAAGGATCAGTGCTAGGACCTCTTCTTTTCTTGGTGTACATTAACGATTTAGATATAGGAATTAGTAGCAAAGTATCAAAGTTTGCAGATGATACTAAGATAGCATGTGCAGTACAGGGTGAAAAGGACAATTACAGAATACAACGAGACCTGGACAGGCTGACAGCATGGGCAGATAGGTGGCAGATGGAGTTTAATTCTAAAAAGTGTCAGGTTATACATTTAGGTAAAGACAACACAAACTTTAGCTATGAGAAGGAGGAATGTTGGCTACAGGCAGTAGAGGAGGGAAAGGATTTAGGAGTAGTGATAGATAGGACTATGAAATTTTCAAAGCAATGTTTAGAAGCAAGAAATAGGGCAAATAGGATCCTGGGTTTTATAAATAGAAATGTTAGTTATAAAAGTAAGGAAGTGGTGCATAGCTTATATAATTCCTATGTTAGGCCCCATTTAGAGGAGGGAAAGGATTTAGGAGTAGTGATAGATAGGACTATGAAATTTTCAAAGCAATGTTTAGAAGCAAGAAATAGGGCAAATAGGATCCTGGGTTTTATAAATAGAAATGTTAGTTATAAAAGTAAGGAAGTGGTGCATAGCTTATATAATTCCTACGTTAGGCCCCATTTAGGCCTGGTCACCCCATTATAGGCAGGATATCAACATGTTAGAAGCAGTTCAGAGAAGAGCAACTAGGATGATACCAGCATTAAAGCGCCTGGAGTATACAGATAGATTAAAGGAATTAAACATGTTTTCATTTGAGAGGAGATGTATAAGAGGGGATATGATAGAGTTATTTAAAATTTTCTCAGATATAAACTACATAGATGTGAGATCTTTCTTTACCTTAGAGGAGGGAAGTAGGACTAGAAATCATGGCAGGAAGATTAGAAAGCAAGGCTGCAGGTTAGATATTAGAAAATATTTCTTTAGTCATAGGGTGGTAGACTTCTGGAATGCATTGCCAGAGAGGGTTGTAAATAGCACTAGTTTGACAATGTTTAAAAACAGATTAGATAAGCACTTAAATTTATTAGATTTATAATTATGTATAGCGCTGCATGATAGTTTTTATAAGAAATTTACTATAGTTAAACAAGACATGATCCCCATGTATGGGGATCACAGATTGTAGAGGAATTCACTGCAGGACTTAGCCCTGTTAATGGCCAAATATTTAGAATTAGTATATAATGTATTGTGTACTTGTAAGTGTATCTTTAAGTACTGATGATGAGGTCGCTGTGCGACTGATACAGGATAACCTAGATGGGCCCTGGTGGCCCTTTGTTATCCTATTTTTTATGTTAAGGAAGTTGGAGAGACTACAAAAGATGGCTACAAGAATGGTTCCAGAATTTGAAGGAATGACATATGAGGAGAGACTAAAGGCTTTGGATCTTCCAACATTGGAGCAGAGAAAGGAAAGAGGGGATCTCATACAAGTTTATAAACTGATCAACGGAATGGACCAAGTGGATAATGAGAAACTGATCCTGAGAGAAGAATATGACATCCGAAGCACAAGATCGCATAGTAAAAAGCTGAGAAAAGGAAGATGTCTGAGAGATGTTAAAAAATATAGTTTCCCGCAAAGATGTATTGAGACGTGGAACAGTTTAAACGAAGAAGTAGTGTCTGCAACGAGTGTGCATGCTTTTAAAGTAAGATTGGATAAGTGTAGATATGGAGACGGGGCCACACGAGCATAAAGCCCAGGCCCTGTAAAACTACAACTAGGTAAATACAACTAGGTAAATACACACACACACACACACACACACACACACACACACACACACACACACACACACACACACACACACACACAAACACACACACAGGCAGGATGCAGGATGACAATCAACCACACCAAAACTGTAGTAATGCATATCTGCACCTCCTCGGCGCAGCAGTTTCCCCCAACCCCCACAACTATCCCTGGGTCCTCACCCCCTCCAAGTAGTTTGGTCAGCCAAGCTGCTCGGAGTCACAGTGGATGATCAGCTGACATGGAAATTACACATTACCGCCACAGTGAGATCGGCAGCCTACAGACTCTACATGCTGCGCAGACTTAAGTCATTGGGCACACCAGCTGATGAGTTAAAGGGGATATACATCACCTTCATCCTGCCCAAACTTATGTATGCCTCACCAGTGTGGTCTTCCTCCCTCACCTGCACTCAACAGCAACAACTGGAAAATGTCCAAAAGAGGGCCTGCAGAATCATACTTGGCCCTACCTACACCGACTATGATCACGCCATCTCTACCCTCGATCTCCCCACACTGGCTACCAGACACCAAGCGGCCCTCGTCAAGATGGGTAGAGGCCTGCTGCGCCACTCACGGCTACGACATCTCCTCCCCCCTGACACGCCCCAGCCAATCCATGCCACATGACACACAAATGTAGTCATGCCACTCAGGGCCCCAAGAACTGACCATTATCATCATAGTGCTATCCCCTCCATGGTGCGAGTCATAAATAGCTAAGTTAAGGTTCTAATCTTAAGTCTCCCTCAATCCCCATATGTACATCTTCAGGTAGTGCTATCACCCCCATGGTGCAAACCATAAATAACCATTAGCAGCTAAGTTAAAATTATAATCTTAAGTCTCCCTCAATCCCCATATGTACATTTTCAGTGTGCATGTACTGCAATTACTAATAAACCGTATTATTATTATTATTATTATTATTATTATTATTATTATTATTATTACTATTACACACACCAATGCGACAAAACAAAATTACAAGAACAGCACAATTTGATCAATAGTACAATGAGTAGGAGTGAAGCAAGCAGAGCATAGCAGCCAGATACTTACTGTGAGTACTCATAGGGAATGATGGACTCCTCAGAGTTTAGCCGGTTCACAAAAAGGGGCACTGCGGTCTGTAAGGAAACTGACATTTACTCTCCATATATGGCAGGTAATTAGATATCTAGTTCAATCAATATAAAGTCAGTATAATGCAGCAGCACATTAGCTCCGGTGATATTTCACCCCATTACTCCAAAAGTAAAATTTCCATCAAACTATGTATACAGAATATCAGGCTGGCAATCCCACACAGGCTAGCCAAGACAAAGCATCACACACACACACACACACACACACACACACACACACATAATTAACACTCTTGGCCCTGTCAACCTGTGGGCTTGCGGACAACACTAGTTTAGGCATAGCTGGTCACAATCAGTCAAAAATCAGAAATCACAGGTTCTGCAGGCTAGATTTCCCCTATCTCCAACTGATAATTCCTATGATAATGAAAGTTAATAAGGGATGGATGTTAGTAGCATAAGTTATGTTGTTAATTTGGTTTAACATTTTTTTAATGGTTTTACCTTTTTTTCTGGATTATTTTTATGATTCATGCAATTTGGGTATTCTTCTATCAGAAATCAGAGATACTAGGCATTACCAATGAAGATGAGTCTCAAATTAATGTGAATCAATACAAAACATTCAAAGAGTGAAATCACCAGCATAATGAAGGATTGCTTTAAAGTAAAAATTTACAGTCAATTTGCAGTTTCACCCAACCAATGAATCTCTGATGTGGCTTATGTTTTCCTGGTGAAAAATATAGTGAATTGATTGATTATATATATCATTTCTGTCGCAAAAGAAAATTTTTTTTATATGACTCTTCAACTCCAATTTATGCCTATCTTTCATTCTCAATGATCTTGGGGGACCTGTGGAAAATCAAGGTTTTGGGTGGCCAAGCATTAAATTGAGTAATGTGTGTGGCAAAAGAGGTTAAAAATCAATAATTTATCACATCAAAAACCTCAGAAAATACTTTGATATTGGCAGTGGCCGTGGCTGCAGCTCTGTCAAGCATTGCTTTGCTACTTTTGAGCAGTATTGCCAATGATTCACTACTCCTGAATTTGGGTCCATTGCAAAGGCTGTCCCCCAACATTACATCTGGATTCTCCCCAAGAGTTACTAACCAAACCCAACAATATAACCTATCATATAACCTCAATTTTATATATGTCAAAAAATCATTGGTTCAGGGTTAACTATAAATTGTCCAAAAAATAATATTACAAGGCCATCAAGGAGGTAATAATGCTGTGTTTGGTTAGTAACATTTCAGGCATTCAAGGAAGACTGTGGCCCCCAGGCTAGGTGGTTTTAATGTTAGGGGTTTCTTTATAGTCTTCCAAATTTAAACGCGGTTTTTTGGCAGATCTTTGGGAATAGTAGACCTTCCACTGCTGCCACATTTCACCCAGAATTTGAATGGCCAAGTGTGTGACCTGACCCACCTCTCATTTATCACTCTCTCCCTTCCTCCTTTACCTCCGCTCTCTCTCTCTATCTCTCCTTGATAATCCTTCCTTGTACCTACATAAAATTTCCATCCTTATATTCACACAGTGTGTGTGTGTGTGTGTGTGTGTGTGTATTTTACCTAGTTGTATTTACCTAGTTGTAGTTTTACAGGGCCTGGGCTTTATGCTTGTGTGGCCCCATCTCCATATCTACACTTATCCAATCTTACTTTAAAAGTGTGCACACTCGTTGCAGACACTACTTCTTCATCTAAACTGTTCCACGTCTCAATACATCTCTGCGGGAAACTATATTTTTTAATATCTCTCAGACATCTTCCCTTTCTCAGCTTTTTACTACGCGATCTTGCGCTTCGGGTGTCATATTCTTCTCTTAGGATCAGTTGCTCATTATCCACTTGGTCCATTCCGTTGATCAATTTATAGACTTGTATCAGGTCTCCTCTCTCCCTTCTTTGTGTGTGTGTGTGTGTGTGTGTGTGTGTGTGTGTGTGTGTGTGTGTGTGTGTGTGTGTGTGTGTGTTTGTGTGTGTGTGTGTGGGATAGGTATCTACCACCATGATACATGACCTTGTCCCCCATTGTGTCTTGCAGACAGGCCGTGCCTTAGACAGTAATAAGTGTTGCCGTGTGAATGGTTGAAAATATTTTATCTTATATATGAATAACCTATTTTTTTTTTCAGATGTTCATTCGCATTGAATAAGGAACACAGTTGTTGCACATTTTTGTCTTACTAAGGACTATGGTGAACATGTTGATAAAGATTATAACGTTTTCACAGCAACACTGTTACCCAGGTCTGCCGGTATTTGTTACTGTGATATGCATATCCTAAGCGTGGAACATAAATTTTTCTTTTAATATTTGATGATACTGGATTTTCGTTAAAGCATTTTACATGCCTCTTATTTGTGTACAAAGAATTCTAATTTGCTAGTTCATGTAGACTTGGCAGAGCTGGAAGGCCTACTATTCCCTAAGGAGCACCGGTATTATTGCAGTTTCAACCAATACACCACACGTAACTATACATATTCTCACAGTCTACATCACACTTCTACGAGCATTTCTAACCTCATTTTACCTTATCGGAAATAAGTAATAACTTCAGGAAACAAGCCTTCAAATGTGCGATGTTCGGCGAGTTTTCTCTGAGTCCAGCAAGCTGCGGTGAGCCACAGAGCTCCATCACACTCAGAAACGAGCAGTACACTGACTTGCATTTGTTTATAGCTGGGGTTTGTGAGTAACTGCTGAATAGGATTCTTATTGTGTCTATAGTTCTTTTGTCCAATGACGTGCCACCACCTCTTAACACCACAAGCTGCGCCAATGGGAATTTGCTATATGTATTCGTAGGCGGGGCACAGCTGGGCAAACAGGTGCACAGAGTCATCTGTGTACGCAGTTCAGCCATGGCCACCAGTGACACTAGTTGTAAAGGTTGCGAATTTGATTACTGGGAAATCATCGCTCCTGTAATGCAAGTCAGTGTACAATCAAGAAGAGGACCAGCCAGGACCTTCATCCTTTCGTTAAGGTATTGTGAGGAGGGGTATTGGTAGAGGTAGGGCATATTGTGTGAAGCTATAAGAGAACTGGTGTGAGGGAAGGGAAGCTGCCCCAAAGCAAGGATACGGTAGGTTAGGTTTATGTTAGGGTTAGGTTAGTGTTACAGGGGGGTCCAGGGGGGCCGTGCCCCCCCTGGTTAGGTTACATTACATTAGGTTAGGTTTATGTTAGGGTTAGGTTAGTGTTGTAGGGGTGTAGGGGGGGTCTGGCGGGGTGCAGCCCCCGGCTAGGTTAGTGTTGTATGGGGGGATCCGGGAGGGCTGTGCCCCCCTGGTTAGGTTAGGTTACGTTACGTTAGGTTTTTGTCCTTAGATTTTTTGGATCGCCATATCTCACCTCTTTTGGCTCCACCCCAAAATCCCCGATTCCCCACAGTCCCCCAAGCTTGTTGGGGCGGAGGAGAAGGTAGGGGAGAGGAAAGGGGGGGAGCAGTGGTTCTGTACTTTTACCTTGGTTTCAGGGGTGTGAAGTTGGATTTTCAAAAGTTCGACTCCGACTCCAACTCTGACTCCAAATCCAGGAAATTTGAAGGTTGCAACTCCGACTCCGACTCCTTTTTTTTTTTTTTACAGTACAACGATATAGCCTATTTTTTTTTACATCAGGGATGGTGGCCAAGGGAAAAGATTAAGCAAAAAGCCCGCTAGTTGCCACACCCAAAAAAGACGAAAGTTAAGAGAATCAATACTTACATATTTTCGAGTCAATCCATAATAAAAGCTTACTTGACGATTATACAATTATCATAAATTAATAAAAATTATCTTTATATGTAATGCTTGATTGGACATATCCTCCACAAAGTCAATTTCTCCCAATTTGTAGGAATCTCCATGAAGTGGAATCTTTACTCGAAAATTTATCACGTAAAGCAGTCGGAGTCGCTCATATTTTTACCGACTTTAACTCCGACTCCGACTCCGGCCAAAAGTAGCCGACTCCTCGACTCCGACTCTACACCCCAGCTTAGTTTCAGTGAAAATTTTCCATTAATTTTTCCGTAAGGTTAAGTTAGGTTTGGTTAGGTTAGGATAGTTTAGGTGTGGTCAGCCGGCTAGCAGGTTATTATGTTAGGTTAGGATAATTTCAGTGAAAAGTACTCGTGAATTTTGTGATTTTCCCCTTTTTTCTCTTAAAAATTGATTTTTTTTCCTAAGATTTTTTTGGCCCCTCCAAATTGCCTCATTTTTGCTTTCCCCACCCAAAAACCCCGCTTTCCCAGGAGGTCCCCAAGCTTGTTAGACTTAGGGGAAAAAAATTTAAGTTGGGGTGTATTGGCTCAAACTACAAATTTACCGGAGCACCATCAGAAAGCCGCATTTAGATTTGGAAGACTATAGTAACCCTTGGAGGGGTCCAAGGAGACACAGCCCTCCAGTTAGGTCATAATGTTGGATTTGGTTAGTAAGCCTTTGAGTTTTTCGCTAAATGTAGTGGATACAGCCAGAAACATAGCAAATCACTAGCAACAATAACAAAGCAATGCTTACTGCTTCTGCAGCCATCAAGTTTTTCATGTGATTCTGTTGATTTCAAACCTCTTTGCATTGCACATTACTGTTCCCACACCCTAAAACCCAGATTTCCCAAGATTGTTGGGAATGAGAGATAGGTAGGCATTATTTGGATTTGAAAAAACTCATAAACTTGGTAAGGAAATTATATATTTCATCATTCAACTCACTACATTTCTCACCACAAACACATGTCACATCAGATTCCATGGTTGGGATGAAACTGCAAATTGACCAAATATACCCCCCAGGGAAATTAAATAAAATATGACGCAGTTTATTCACAAGGTAACTCATTCAACCTAGTCCAAACTGAATCTTAACAAACCAAATCAAACTTAACATAAACCAAACAAGCCTCACACACTCCAAGCCCCAGCACAGGCCATGCACACTGACAAGCGGCGCCTCACCTGACATTTGCTCTCCTCGAACATTCCCTTTTGGCAGTAGTTGACGGGGGCCAGGCCGGGCAGATAGAAGCCCTGAGCACTGACCACCAGCACCAGCACCGCCACCACCACAGGGTACATGGCTGGGGCTCACCAAGCTGCACTGTAATAACCACCAGTCACCAAAATCCTGCCAGGGGTGTGGGGTGACTATGAACGGGCGTTTTCAGGGTATTCTGAGGTGTTTTATCCCGCTACCACGGTGATCAGCACCAGTGTGTTATCGGTGACACGTCTACTGGTACTACAATGGGGGGGAGGGGTGAAGCACTGCTGCCAGCTCTGCATTAACTCCTTGCTAGATAGTCAGTTATCTGCCTTGTGTTGACAAGAAGAAGTAATGGAGGTGTGCTTTAAAGCAGTAGTTATGTTTATGGTGTGTAGAAATGCTTCTATGTGATGTTAAAGAAGTTTTTTCAATGTTCCGTGACAAAATAATCACTGACACGTAGACTGGAATATGTCTAATAACGGGACTCAATGTTGCCAGCACCGCGTGTATCCCTACGATCCTCCAACTTTATTTGATTTTATCACCTAGAATAAGTCACAATTCGTATTGGAAGACTTATAGAATGTCATATTTTATTTAATTATGTGTTTTCAGTTAACAACAGTCACATGTGCCATTATATAAGCCCCATATAGAGTATTTGTTTTAGAAACAAACAACGTAATCACTCGTCCGATTCTTCCTGTTCCTCTCAGAACACAAATTCATTTTCAAGTATTTAACTTCAAAATAGTTCTGATTTTAGTAAGTGCTTAAACTAAGAAAGATAATATAATACAAGGATTCTTTTTAGTGTTCCATTGGTTGAGTAATGGAAGGAAGATATTTTGTGTCAATTTATAGAAGTGTTTAGGATGCGGGACACACGTCAACACACTGCTTACACACACACACACCTTGGAGGAGCACACGCGCACATATACATAGGTACCGGTAGATACATTGATAGAAAGGTAAATAGACAGATAGCCAGATAGTTATATATATATATATATATATATATATATATATATATATATATATATATATATATATATATATATATATATATATATATATATATATATATATATATATATATATATATATATATATATATATATATATATATATATATATATATATATATATATATATATATATATGTGTGTGTGTGTGTGTGTGTGTGTGTGTGTGTGTGTGTGTGTAATTCACCTCGGTCGTCTGATGGTCACCCAGCCAGTCTTCCCCATTACGGAGCGAGCTCAGAGCTCATAGACCGATCTTCGGGTAGAACTGAGACCACAACACACTCCACACACCGGGAAAGCGAGGCCACAACCCCTCGAGATACATCCCGTACCTATTTACTGCTAGGTGAACAGGGGCCACACATTAAGAGGCTTGTGCGTGTGTGTGTGTGTGCGCATACATACATACATACATACATAGTTAGAATCAATCAATCAGTCATATAACTGCAATCAAATAATATTTGCAAAAGAGAAACTCCTCAAATTCTGTGTACTTACGTACACTAGAACAGAAATGCCTCTGAAATCATAAAATCATAATGAATGTGAATAAGAATGTTTCTCTTTTTCATCTATACATTAACGCGAAATTTTCATAATGAATATGCACTTAAAAACCTGGATATGAAGTCAGTGAAAATTAAAATAATAGTTATCAAGTGGCATTAGCATCGAACTCGATCGACAAGCAAGTGTGCTGATGCTCCCCACAGCTGTGCATATTGGGCCGCCCACACCCAGTTTTGCAGAACAAAGCTAGTAATTGATTATGTGGCACTAGTAGGGAGTACTGAGGCTGTCGTAAATGTATTATCTGAAACACTTAGCTTACGCGCGATAATATTTTCAAAGACTGCAAATTATGATGTTATATTTTTTCGTTTTTTCCAGACTTCATACAGTACATGGTTGTAGCAAGACCAGGGTGCACAGCATTACACCTCACACCCTATTCATAGTAAAACTCTAAATAAAACTGTTGATCACATTGACTGACATAGTTCTTGCATTTTTTTTTTTTTTTTTTTTTTGTGAACAACTGTCTTTGAACGCTAAAATAATGAAGCATAACTTTACATATTGCTACTAGGTTTAAATAACAGGTATTTTTGTGAACATTTATTAAAAGTTCACATATGGATGATACAAAAATTTTTCTTGCATTCCACATGGAAATCAATAAAATTTACATACTTTACTCAAAAAAGACAATAATAAAACAATAACAGACATAACTAGAAGGCACTCAGAGAGCACACACTACCAACCCTTCCTTCATCTGAGGTCCAGCATTCAAATAAAATATTTGCAGATGAAATGCAACTTTACTACTTATCTACCTCTTTTCTGAATGTTCTGCACTTATTACTCTGGATGTTTCTTTGGTGCATTGGACAGCAAGCCTTCATGTACTAACTACATGTTAGCATGACTATGGAGTGGGGCAGTGGTGTAAAGCTTACTTGTCTGTCCAATACTGCTTTTGGTCTGTTTGCTGGTATACCTGGATACATCTGGGGAAGCTACACTTTGGTAAGACCAAAGTTACAATTGGCTGTGTCCCAGGGGAAAGAATTCCTACTCATGACACATTCAAAGACCACTAAAACACAGGTATGAAAGGTGAGGCAATGCACATCTTAGCATGACAAAAATCTATACCTCTCCAGAAACACAAAACCAGGTATAGAACAGTAATATGACCATCAACTCAAGCACAGATAAAACATATTTTACTGTTTTTTAGGATGCACACTTCCTTCTTGAATATCTTGAAAACACCTTCCAATGAGGCTTCTGAGATTGATGTTCTGAAGTAAAATATAATATCCAAAAGAAAGTTGGTAAAGAAGGTCAGCTTGTTTCTTAACCTGGGATGATAGCATCTCAAGTGAGTGATAAGATCAATAACATTTTCGGGTATGCTTGAAAATGCTGCTGATATTGCAGTACAAAGTCGGCATTCCTTGCAAAAAGTGTAAAAGTATCAAAGAAATACTTCTGACAAATGTGTAATTTAATTTGACAAAATTTTGAAATTTTAACCTCCTTTTCAACTGTGTGAATACAATTATAGTCAATGTAACCAGATGTTAGCCAGAGTTTAGGGGTGCTGGATGACCTAAAACTGATTACACCAGATGCTGATGTCAGAAACAAATAAACTGTTTTAGTAGTTTACAATATTTTTGAAAAACTGGATTTTCAACAAGCACAACTGAAAATGTAAAAAGGATATTTGAATAATTACACCACATACTAAGTCTTAAAACATTCCAAAGATGCAGGAACATAGTCATAACAAAATCAAACTATGCAGTTACCATGGCGTGATGGAGGCACAGAACCAGTGTTGTGACAGACTGATGACAAATCATGTAGAAATAAAGGACTAGTTCCCAGCTCCCAGACTCCACCTTTCTCAGGAGGCTTTTTGACACATGAACTACATACAGGGGCATTCTTCCCAGCTGACCACACAGCATGTAACACAATTTTCTGACTGCAGTAGTGCCTCATACTCTTTCTGAATGCACACAATGAAAGGTAATTATGTACTTACCTGAGAGAAGAGACCTGCATAAAAGTAAGCTTCCTTGGTGTTGGCTTAATGAAAAACTTTTCTCAGAAGTGCTTTTAAAAATTCATATGCGTCCTCCAGTTTAGCATCTTGAAACCCCATAAATACATGATATAATAATGTATAAATTAAGTTATTTCTATGTTTACAAATGTTAGTGACCAAAGTCTGTTATTTCCATTACTTTCTGAAGGTCAATTTCTAACACAGACGCAGGATTGTTGAGGTTGAAGCTGGTGACAACCTCAGGATGGATGAGCCCCAGGCAACCCACAGGAGACCCATTCACTACCACCGTCGCACTGAAGCCAGGGAAGAAACTTGGGTCTGCAACAACAAGGTAAGCTATTCTATAAATTACTGTTAGGTGGAAAAAGGTAAGAATGTTTCATGTAAAGATTGTCATGACTTCTTTGCAGCTTTTCTTATTTTTCTATGTTCTTATTTAGTTTGTCATGGCATTCCTTATTCCACAGATTGTACTGTACCAGCAATATCACAGGAGGTGTGTGTCAAGGTAGTCCTTTCGTATTCTCAAGAGTTTTCTTATGTGGGTTAACAAGCCTTTTCCAGTCTCCTTATTCTCTTATGTTTCTTGTTCTAATATATAGTTTGAAAATTCATCATCTAAATGTAAAAATGGACAAAGATACATCTACAACACAATGTGGTAACTATAGTGGAATTAGTCTGTTTATTGTAAATGCCACGGTATTCAGGAAAACTGTCAAAAAGATCACAGACAAAAATACAACTTCAAACTTAACACTGACAGGCAAATTTCAAAAAAATATAAAGTAACAAAACTGAAAAATGTACAAGATTAAATATTAGATAAAAAAATAATAAAACAAACATTTTCTCCATGAAAACAATAGACACTCACAGTCTTTCCCCTCTAAGTAGTATCCCTTGGATGAGCCGTCCTCTGTGAAGGGCACCTTGAGGGCCACCATGATGTTGTCCAGCAGACCCTGAACCACCTCCATACCGGCCTTCACATTATAGTTGATGGCACATAGGTGGCGCTTGTTGCGAGCCCCCGTACCCCGCGTGGCCACAGGGCAGCTGTCCTTCACCACCACATCAGCAACCTGGGATAACCATGCCTTAATATAATTTCAGTTCAGAGGGGAAAGTAAGGATGCTGCAGATTTATATTTACTAATACATCAGCATCTAAGCATATCAAATTCAAAGCAAAGTGTGGGTACATATACTAATGCTACAAATATACACTGTCACTATATGTCAGCAACCAGTGACAACCAGTTCAATAAGGAAAGTGAGTGCTTTAGTGTATGTACATAATGATGCTACAAGTCTACAGTCACCAACACATCAGCACACTGTGACAACTATTCCTCAGTGGGCACATACACTGATGCTACAAATCTACATCATTACCAACACATGAGGATCTTGTATATCAGTGTTACCTCAAACATGCGGAGGGGCAGCGAAACGTGCTTGTTGGCAGCCACAGTCTTGAGGATCCCTGGCAGGAGGCTGATGCGCAGCGCCTCAAAATCCATTGTCTTGGGGTTACCAATCTTCACCAATGGCTCCTTGTCCAGATTGATTTTCATCTTCTCTCCCATATCCGACTGGAAACACATGCATGGAAACAGAGTAATTTACTCATGTAAGGTTTTTTCTATCAGAAGTGGTTACTAATAACAATAACCACAAACTTAACATGTACAATCAGCTGGATAGAAAGGAAGGCTGCCATATAGTAGGTAAAGCTAAATAAAATAAATTGTATCATATAAGATGATTTTTTTCCACCAGTCCGTTATCTAAAAGCACATTACTTTTTAAATGATAAAAACTTTGACAAAAGTCCAAAAAAAATAATACAACCTAAACCATTCTTGAGACACACATTACCTTGGAGCAGAGAGAGAATGTGGCAACCTCAATGTAGTTATTCTGGGAGAGCAGCAGTCTCATCTTGTCACTGAGGTAATTGAGCTCAAACTCCTGACCAATAGTGCTGGTGGAAGGCAGCTGCATGTCTTCCCTTAGGCGGTCATACCCATAAGCTATAGCAAAGTCCTCTGCTACGTCACATGCATGTAAGACATCATACCTGCAAAACAATGGCAGTGGTTTCAGAACACGAGAACATAAGGGAAGCTGCAAACAGTCATTAAGTCTGCATGTGGTAGTCCTTGTTAGAAGGTCGCATGACATGGCACTTCAATAAAAGTAAACCAAATTCTCACAAGAAAGAATGCCTCACCTTGTGGGAGGAATCTCAACCATGAGGGTGTCTGGTCCAGTGGGCTTGGCAGACAGACTCATGGACTGGAGGAGCTTTGCCATGTCCTCTGCATTCTCCTCCACTCCTGTTAGCACATTGCAGTACGCCACAGACGTCTCCTGCTGCCGGTACTGTAGTGTTGGGTACTGGATCTTCTCACCATCTGGGTATTCAACCTGAAATGTATATTGCTGATTTATACAAGTCATTCCAATTCAGTTTTCTTCAGTTAATATTAATAATGATGCTTCAAATACAGAAACAGGTGTGCAATGTCAGTTATTTTTAAGTAAGGAAAATATTACACTGAATTATGGTTCCAAACACATATTTCAGGTTTATACAGGAGTCACTTCAGTGCAGTTTTCTTTGGTCACCACTATCAATGGTACTTCCAACAAATAACCTTACATAGTTACTTATTCTAAGCAAAAGAAAAATTGTATTGAATTATAACTCCAATATCTAACCACACTCCTAAGAACATACAAAAAAATTAGTGAATGCTAAGAATTTAATGAATTGAAGATGAACCTAGATAAACACATAAACATAGACACCAAGACAGAACAGGTCAAACATAATTTTTTCCTTTTGTCAAACAATGAGGTAAATACTGTATCTATCTTTATACCAAGGCAGCAACACCATACAGAGATGGGCCAGACAAGGCACCAGGCACTCAATACATATAATTCACACTCTTAGCTGGAAAGGGAAAAAACTGCCAATACAACCAGATAAATGTATGTATGTATGTAAGAGTGTCTCAATATCTGATGACTTCCAGATGTACTAAATTATATAGAGCCTTGCAATGTACAGTGGTACCTCACAAAAACAGATTTCATAATAAAAGATTTTGCTAAATAACAGACTGGTCAGATACTGGCCAAGTTTTTTTGGACCGTAATAACAAAAAAGAGGAGAAATGGCACATTTTTTCCAAGAATCCATGGTACTTTTTTTTCTTTTACCTTTTTACCTTCAAGTTACCTATAGGTAACTTGAAGAGTTTTTTGGAAGCGCTGTTCAGCTTCCGCCCATTAGCGGAGCAGGCAATTTTATTTATAGTGGTACCCATGTTAGGGCCCATATCACCACCCAAGCACATCATTGGTGTAACCACCTAGAACCTATCTTGATGACATGTAGGTAACTTTAAACCACTCAGCAAATGGCACAGTTTCAAGGTTGTACTTGGTGGGATTCGAACTTACACATGGACATCTGTCCAATCCCACGCTCACCATCTTATCCCCTAGGCCACCATCTCCCTGCATGTGCACACAGCTGAATACACATATGACACAATTAACAAGCCAAAAAACTCACTAAAGAATAATGAACAAGTGAATAGAGAAGAGAAATGAGAAGAAATCACACTTATGTTCCGCCACAGTGGTAAGTGGTGTGGTGGCGAAAAGTAAGCGATGTCAACAACACAGCTGCTTCTCAAACCCTAAACTCTCCTTCTCTCTCTCTCTCTCTCTCTCTCTCTCTCTCTCTCTCTCTCAAGTACTTCTTCCAAGAAGTACTTGTTCACGTAGATTACTGCCTTAGATTGACTGTGAAGGTGGTGATATGGTGAGCTTGCAGCAGAATGGTCCATAGCAGAACTGCATGTGTGAGAGCAAGTCAGGACTGACTGGTGAATCTGGTCAGGTGGAGGTATCAGCAAGGTCACATTCTCCCGCTCATATGCCACATTTAGGATAGAAGAGACTTATCTACAGAACACACTATTTGATTTTTACCTCAAAGTGATGTGGAACAAGAGTTAGAATGATTTCGGAAATAATTTCGGAAACACTCAATTTATATAGAAACTGAGGGAGAGAAAGAAAAACAGAGACAGAAGGTAAGAATGTGAAGCAGGGTTAAAGAAAGAAGGCAAGCTCATCATCTATAGAGAGATGGCAATAGTGGGGAAATCCTGGTGAAGCCCAGGGCTACACCTAAATGGCCAGTTTGTATTTTGTCTGTGCATCAAGTTGGTTGTTCTTGCATGTGTATATAAACTGGTATATTTTTTTTTTTAGTTATTTTTGTGCTAAAGATATTTTTATTACTGTACAATAATAAGGTGGTTTAAATGTTCAAAATATCTTTTTACATTATAAAAAGAGAATAAACTACTGGAAAAAATTTAAAATGGGGGTTGGTTAAGTCTCATGGACAAATCTCTTTCTCTCTCTGTAACAGACAGCCCTCAGCCCCAAAGTGTCCATTAATGAAAGGTTCCACTATATATTAGAGTAAAACCCAACTGTAACATAGAATATTAAAGATATCTTAGCTTGAAATTCTACTTAACAAAATCAAATCCTGACATATTTTCAAGGCATCTACACAAGAAATTCTCCTTAAAATCATGCCAACACAAATATTTGAGAGAGGTCCTGTTGGAGGAGAGAATCAAAGAGCTCACCAACACAGCCTCTGCAGTGAAGGGTTTGTCACAGTAGCCTGAGAACATACAGATGAGGGTGTCCAGCACAATCTGCGCCTTGTGCCGGTCGGTGGCTGTGCACTCAATGAAGACGTTGCGAGTGTTGAGGGTGATCTTGGAGTGGTTGCCATTGATGATGGGAGGCAGGGACAGCACCACACCCTTCTGGTCCAGGATCACCGGGTACACTGGCTTGTCCTGCACCAAGCAAGCACTAGACTAAGTATATTCCCATTCTTTTCATTTTAGGTAGTCATGTATATACCAGGCCACTACATACTCATGCACACATTAGTCACACTCTTTCTTAATCAAATACTTTAAATTTGAGATAAGCATTTTTTACTTTGAAATGGCAGTTTTAAGTATCGTAGAAAAATGATGTTTTGGTATATCAAGAGCACAAGAAAACAATTCATATGTGTTTCATCAATGAACTAAAAATTCCTGATACTATTCACATTAACCATTGCAATTTTATTTACATTAACTTAAAACAAGTGATTAAATATTAAGTAACAGATTCTTAATCAGGAAGAAGAGTTTTACAATGTATGTATATAAATTTAGCTATCAGAATTTCAATGCTGTGTGGAGGAAACCTTACCTTGATGATTGGCACAAACTCCCTGAGGTGAAGGTCCTGTGTGTACTTTTCCAGCAACACATCAGATCGGAACACTTCAGTCTGATTGAGGGGCACGAACGAGATCTCCTTTGGGGGCTGAGCATCATAAATGAATGGGCCGGTAATGGTGTCCAGGTCATGAGTACCTGTGATATGAAAGGAAAAGGAAAATCATTGTCTGCTCTAGATATAGCTTCGTTTTCATTTATACAATAAACATATATCTTGGTCTTTAATCTCACATAAAAATAATTATTAGTTAAATAAATAATAAATGAGAATGGAATTGAAAAGGTTGGTATGCATGGCCTTAAATGATGCTATCATGCTGATCAAATTCTAGGTCATAATATACAGCAACCATCCCTAGTGTGTATGGCTGCCAACTGTTGACACCATCATCAAATGTATCAGATAATATTGTCCATTGTGTCAGGCAGTTTTGAAGCTATTGTACAAGACAATCCACAGTGCTCACCGATGGCCACCAGTGTTCGCTTTCTGGCAATGTTATGGTGCAGCTTGTCCTGAAGGTCAATGAAGGAGTCGTAAATGGCCTGGGTGAACTTGATGTTACGTAGGACAGCGCCAACAATGTACGGCCGCACCTGTGTGTTAGTGTGCCTGCTGTTATGAAGAGTTGTGTTGTACTCTGTTTTTTTCCTTCTTATGAAGAGTTTCATTGCTGTTTTTCTTTGATTTTGTGAAGAATTGCATTGCTATTCGACTCTAACTTTATGAAAAAATTACATTGCTGCTTTCCTTTTTTTGTTAAATAAAATTTCTAAATTTTTATTCTAAGACTTGTTGCTGTTTTTCTTTGCTTTCATGAAAATTCATGGTACCATTATTATTATTTTTTTTATGAAAAATTCCATTGCTTTCATAAAAAAATTCTATCACTTACCTCTCCCCTATTCTACAATGAACATACTCTGTCCTATATTCATAATTTAAACTGGAAAGCTAAAACATCTATGAACTTGGACACTGTGAGTTGTCTCCTCTAGATTTTCTCACCCATAAGCTGCTAACACAGTACAGGGGCCTTATCTGTATGCCTCATATGTATGGGGAGGTTCCATTCATACTGCTCTTTTAGATATGGTGAAATCAAAAGCTTTTCACCTTATCAACTCCTCTCATCTAACTTTCTTCAGCCTCTTTCTCATTACTGCAATTTCTTGCTATATTCAGTTAATTTCATGCTAACTGCTTTTCTCATCTTGCCAACTTCATGCCTTTCCTCCTCCTATGGCCTCACTGCAAAAATTTTCTTCTTATTTTGTCCAATTCTCTAATACAACGGTTAACCTGCATTCTTATTCTCCCCCTTCTCTGGTAAACTCTGGAACTTCCTGCCTGCTCTTGTATTTCTTCCTTCCTATGACTTGAAATCTTTCAAGAAGGAAGTTTGAAAACACTTATTTTTCAATTTTCAATGATTCTCTTGGTATCTCTTTTGGGACTATAGTCGGTTCCATTTATAAGGCCGTTCAGGGTGGGGCAGGTCACGTCGTTTACCTCTAACCATACTGCCAAATCAATCTTCTTACATGCATGTCTCTCTCATTTCCCATCAATGTGCTATTTAAAAGTTATATCTTATATACGCTGTATATGGTAAAGGAGGCTACATAGTACAGTGAGTGTCGATGTTTAGGATTATAACATCGATTTATATAAATTCTGTGACATGTGGCAGAGGTTTTTCCCAATGTTGTCACGATGTGGTAGTGGTGGTCAGCGTGTCCTTCATCCACTCTGTGAGTGAGAGAGAGAGAGAGAGAGAGAGAGAGAGAGAGAGAGAGAGAGAGAGAGAGAGAGAGAGAGAGAGAGAGAGAGAGAGAGAACCAGAGGCTTGCAGATAGGCAGGTAGGGAGACAATCTTAATTTGATAATTGTGGTCGAAATGGCAATGCACTCATGGAAATTCTGGAATCTGCCACACCTAGAACGAAGTTCATAGATGGAATAGACTATAGCACCTCCGTGGAATTATTTCCCTCTTTATTGTTTCCCTTGGTTAGTGATTTTCTTACATAAACAAAACTATAAATGAGTAAAACAGTACTAAGTGTGATTCTTGAACAGATTCTGTAAAACACAAAAATCTGAAGATGATACTCTTGTGCACAGTAGGCAGTGTGTAATTTTCACCTGAGCAACAGCTGGCTTGACAATCAGCTTGTACTGGCTGGGGTCCTTGGCTGGTAGCACCTGGAACTTGGGCAGTGTCTCCAGGCCAAGAAAGACTCGAAGGGTGCGTGCAATGCCCTCAATGCACAGCAGGTCATAACGATTGGCGCCAATCTCTATCTTGTAAGTCATCCCTTTGTCTGGGTCATCTACTATGTCATCAATCTCCAGTCCAAACTTGAAGCATAACTCATCAAATTCTTCATCATCTGTAATAGAAAGGACAGTTATGTTTTACTATTCAGATTCCCTTGAAAGCTTTAGGTCAATTGTTAAAAAAATAATTGGATAATCTGTAAGCTTAAAATTCTACTGCGCTCCAAAGTATAAAAGGATATGTGTGAGAAAGACTATTTACCAAAATTCATGTGGAGCTGAACCTATGATATGAGACCCTTTAGGATGTTGGCAGTGTGAGAAAGGATGGTGAGTGTGATGCAAGTGTGTGTTTGATATGGATCTGGCAGGTTAAGTAAAGGTGAATGAATGAATGAATTAAATGAATGATTGACATATATGTCATTGATTTTAAATATATATACACATCCACACTTAAAAACTACAACATCAATCATTACAAAACAATCATGGGCCGATATTAAAAGCAAAATACTACGAGAACAATTCATAAAACTTAAATAGAATCATAAAACAAATATGGTAATGCTGGATATGTGGTACCATATACATTATTATGGCAGCAGCTTCCACATGTAGATCTGTTGGACCAGTCCGTACGTGCACGCACACACTTGGCGGCAGGGAGCACACCAACTGTGAAGCGTGAGGCAGAGCACAGCCTGCTTTGAAACCTGGGACTCTAAATGCAGAACTGATCACTGTAGTAGTGAAGACGGCGGTTTGTGACCCACCATCCTCCAGCCAGGCAGCTGGCAGGCCACCTATCCCCGGGCAGCTGTCACCCAGGCCAGGCCTTGCGTCACCCACACCTACCTAGCGTTCGTGAATTATTTGTCATGTTTGGAGTACGTGCAGTTAGTGAGGACTTACTGTATTCCTGCCCTATGGCCTTGAAGAGTGCCTCCCTGTTGACTGACACAGTGGGCATGGTGATGGGCTGCCGTGTTTGCCGTGCCGCTGCTGCCGCGTGCTGCTGCTGCTGTTGTGTTGTTGTCTGTCAGCTGGCAATACTGTCTCAGCCTGGGTACTGCTTACTACTCACTATTTCATTGTTAGGTACATTAGGAATATGATGCAAAAATAGTTAGAAATATGATATGGTAATTTGTACACTTGTAAAAATTAATCATATACCTAATTCTCTCTCTCTCTCTCTCTCTCTCTCTCTCTCTCTCTCTCTCTCTCTCTGTGTGTGTGTATTTACCTAATTGTAGGTAAATACAATTAGGTAAATACACACACACAGAGAGAGAGAGAGAGAGAGAGAGAGAGAGAGAGAGAGAGAGAATTAGGTATATGATTAATTTTTACAAGTGTGTGTGTAAGTGACAAGAATCTTATAATGATCTTTTTGGCCCAGCTTGTGTTTTGGCCGCAATATGGTCTCGCCTCAAGGCAAAGGTAAAGTGGGACAGACCTCCCAAGAACTTAACATCTACCTAGCTCTTACGAGAGCGCCTTATGTAAATTCACCACAGGATATATACAAATAAGTGGTGAATTTACATAAGGCTCTCTCCTGAGAGCTAGGTAGACGTAAAGTTCGTACGAGCTCCGTCCACTTGACTTCTGTCTTGAGATGAAACCATTGCGGCCAAAATGCAAGGTGGGCCAAAAAATATTATCATTATAAGATTCTTGTCACTTACACACACACACACACACACAAAAAAAAAAACTCTTACCTTCTGGAAAATCATGACTAAAGGTAAATGCCAAAGCATCAGTGAATCCAGCAGCTCGATATTCGGTGCAAGAGAGGCTAAAGATTATGAAGATCTATTTCGTAGCGATATTAGCATTCCTCAGGAGACAGTACCTACTTTTCTACGATAATTGCACCCAGAAGACATATGTACGTCTTGCTGGGGTCACACTACAGCTTTTTTTTTTTTTAACTACGACGTCCCAGACGGTCGTAGGAGGGCTGTCGCGCGGCAGCAATGACGTCATTTTGGGCCTGTCATAAGATGTGAGTCAAGTTTTACGTTAACGCGGCGTTATCGCACGATGTCGTAAGATGTCCTTGTTGTCACACGACATCATAGAAGCATAACGACAATCGAGCGCTACATTCGACTGTCGGAAAGAGAGTCACGACAAGCAAAGCCATTGCATCGGGCTTACGATGACGTTCGATGACGTAGGATGACGTTATAGAGAGATACGATGTCGTACATGCTACTAACGACATCGTTTAACATCGAACGAGTAAAAAATCGTTAAAATACTGAGTTATGACTGGTCTTTGAACATACATTTGGAAGTAACGTACGAAAATGCTGTCGCTAGAATCGTCGTGAACAGTGTGACAGCTCGTGCGTTGCCGCTAGCTAAAAAAAAAAAAAAAAAAGCTCCAGTTCACACCGTGCTCTCAAGATGGTTTACCCACCGAAGACGATGGGACAGAGGAAGGGCATGATGGGTATGATGTCCCAGACATCGCAGGACCATTGGACATAAGTATGGAGGGGCAGCCTCCGACACCCGGAAGTGAACATCCTCCCTAAGATCCCCACGAAGGTGAACATCCTTCGTTTTGCGTGCGCCTCTTGCACTGAAATGCTCCCAATCGTTACGACAGTCGTATGCAATCGCAGAAAACTGGTCTGTACGACTGTCGGGGGCGTCGTAATAAAAAAAAAAAAGCTGTAGTGTGACCTCAGCATCACGCGGCAACACTCACGCAGACAGACACCTAAAAATTATCGCTTTATCCTCATAAAACAGAGCCATTCCTGCAACATGTGAGGTGGATAAGCGCCCTTATCTAGCCGGGCCTATACACACACACACACACACATTTGGATACAGTGATTTTGCGCGCGCCCGCGCGCCTGTGTGTGTGTGTGTGTGTGTATGTGTGTGTGTGTTCACTGTTTGATCTGCTGCAGTCTCTGACGAGACAGCCAGACGTTACCCTACGGAACGAGCTCAGAGCTCATTATTTCCGATCTTCGGATAGGCCTGAGACCAGGCACACACCACACACCGGGACAACAAGATCACAACTCCTCGATTTACATCCCGTACCTACTCACTGCTAGGTGAACAGGGGCTACACGTGAAAGGAGACACACCCAAATATCTCCACCCGGCCGGGGAATCGAACCCCGGTCCTCTGGCTTGTGAAGCCAGCGCTCTAACCACTGAGGTACCGGGCGTGTGTGTGTGTGTGTGATTGTGTGTGTTTATTTGTTTGGTTTGGGTGTTTTATTTCATTTTATTTATTCGTTTATATAATTTTGTTATGTAAAATTTTCGTCTGTCTTTCCTATTACTACTACTGCTGCTATTACTACTACTACTACTACTACTACTACTACTACTACTACTACTGCTGCTGCTGCTGCTGCTGCTGCTGCTGCTGGTACTGTTACTGCTCAGTGTTTTTCTTTCAGTAAATGAGTGAGTGAAAGAGTGAGTGAGTGAGTGAGTGACTGCGGCGGTGGTTGAGCCGCCATCTGGTTTCAACACATTTTGACAAAACTGCTCCGAGGAAGCATTTCAGTTCATCTCAAAGTGAAGAAAATAAAACAAAAAGATAAATTAATTGGAACAATGGGTCAGCAGTGCAGCACACTCAAAGTGTAGGTCCACCTGGAGGTGGTGGGCCAGTGTGACGGCGCCGACCGCCTCATCCTCTGTCTGCCCCGCAGCAGAGGTAAGGGAGGCAGGCTCCTACTGGGGGACTTCAGCTTCCCCAGCGCGGGGGACGGGGCAGGCCAGCACAGGTCTGCCCGCAGGACCTTGATGACCGTTGGGAGGGTCGCCAAGAAGGACGGCGCCACGCCAGTCAGGATGGACATCCTAGCAGGAGAGACTTTCGTGGCACGCCGTGAGATCCCACTGGCCGACCTGCTGGAGGGACTCAAAACAAATAGGATCGGGCGCCGCTCTGCGCTCTTCTTCAGCCTCAAGGGTGGGGATGCAGCAGGCGGCGCTGGCGGGGCCCAAGACCAAGCCCCTTTCGCCGTTTTCCACAGCAGAAGGCTCCTGGCCGAGCCAAAGACAATCAAGGAGGACAAGCAGGAACCAGCGAAGACTGAGCAGCACGCCAGCCTGTCCCCTCAGGCTGGTGACACCCAGCTCGTCCTGCCTCCCTACGCTGTGTACACCAACTCTGGAGTAAGTATGATTCCTGAGGTCACGTACTGTGTCCTCACCCCCAAGGTCACCCTGATGGACCTTGGGGATGGCCGGAGGCGGGCCGCTCCCCAGGCCCAGCCCCGGCAGCAAAGGGAACACATTTCTCAGGCTGACGAGACCGTGGACAGCCTGACACAGAGGTCATACACCGTGACCTCGGGGATGGCCAGAAGTGGGCAGCTCCCCAAGGCCAGTCTTTTCAGGAAAGGGAACTTATTCCTCTGACTGGCGAGATTTCCGAGGTCGTACACCGTGACCTCGGGGATGGCTAGAGGTTGGCTGCTTCCCAGGCACAGCTCCGCCACGGGAGGGGAGAGCCCCGCGGGAGATCCTCTGATGTCTTACAGCCTTCCATTCCGTCCCCATCCAAGCAGGAGAAGGACATCCCGTGGGTTAGTAGGGCCCTAGTGAACACCCTGCTGCGGTGTGCGCAGGCCATGCCCTACACCTTTGTTATGTACCACATGAACCTGGAGTGATTGTAAGTCTACTGCCACGGAGCACCACCACGACACACCACACCGACCACCACTCATGGAGGGTCACCACACACTACACCACACCGTCACCGCCACACAGGCCACCACCCATCAGATCTTCAGATGGTGGCTGGTGACACACTCATAGTCTCTAGGTTAAGTTAGGGCTGGATAGGTTAGGTTAGGCTAGGCTAGGATAGGTTATGTTAGGATAGGTTAGGTTAGGTTAGAATAGAATAGATTAGGATAAGATAGGCTAGGATAGGTTAGGTTAGAATAGGATAGATTAGGAAAGGCTAGGTTAAGTTAGGATAGGTTAGGTTTGGTTAGCTCTCTCACTCTCTATTTAACAAGTCTCACTATAACTATATAGTACAATATTCTCAAGTGCTTTCCTTTCATGGGAAACATTTTCAAGTCTTTCTCGTATCAGTAATATACAAATCTTAATATGTCACTACAATCACACAAATAACCGTCTTGTCACTCTAACTAAAACTTTGTCACTGCAGTGGCGGTGTGGCGCAACAGTGCAGCGGGACACTGCCCAATAACACTATTCATAGTTATGACATCCTATACCTATATTTTACTAAAGCATTTCATAAGGTACCGCATCACAGACTCACGAGAAAGATTAGGGCGCACGGGATGGAGGGAAAAATATAAGCCCTTCACTCCCTCACCCCAGTCTCTCTCTCTCTCTCTCTCTCTCTCTCTCTCTCTCATTATTATTGTTGTTGTTGTTGTTGTTGTTGTTGTTGTTGTTGTTGTTGCTGTTGTTGTTGTCGTTGTTGTTATTATTCATATATCTTTTAATTTACCATTACTACTTCATTCCTTATATTCAGCTCTCCACTCACCTGCATCTGCTGCTAGTCTATAGATCACTAAATCTAAACATGTCCCTTCTCATCCCTCCCTCTGCCTACCAAAACTTCCTCCGCCATCCTTACGAGGTCATTCCCTTAACTGCAGCAGTGTCCTGCCCATACTTGACACAGCGAACACTGAACAGTAAACAATAAATGCAAAATATCGCATCCCGTCCATGCCTGATGCAACGAGCAATGAAGTATATGCATGAGTTATTAACACACAATAACGCATCCTGCCCACACCTAATACAACAATTAATGGCTGGTGTACTTTTGACACAACATAAAGTTTCCCGTCCATCCTTCAGTCAACGAACAGTGAATAATATATGTACAATTAATACAAAATTAAGTAACTCTTGTTAACCTTTGACTCGTCGTCGCCGACCTCCCGTGGACCTGTTTAGTGAGAGGCTACAGATGACGCAAATTTAACATAATGATACTTCCAGACGCAAGACTAAGGCCATAATGGAGGCAGGCCATATATAGATGGGATGCTGAAGGACAATGGTGCCGTGAGTGAGTGAGTGAATGAGTGCACCATCGCATCTCTTGGTACTGTCGTGTCGTGGCAGCACAAAGTGCAGTGCACAGCCGAGGACAATAATAACCTGAGTGCTGGGATCAACTGGCCCTGTCTGGGGTACTCCACAACAACGCTCTGACTGCGGTGGAAGTGTGGGAAGTGACTTTTAGACAGGAATCTCTAGCTAGCGGCAACAGTGGTGATCAAGGAAACGAGAACGTGCTCTAAAGTGATTATTAAATTTTGACGCCGCTACTAAGACATCAATGAGCCAAGCACGTAGCTCTAAAACATAGTCTTCAGTCTTCCGAAACCCATACAGCAGTTCGTCAAGTTATCATTAATCTTGAAAAGTTTTGGCTTCGTTTCTAGGCCGCTATTACCATGGTAAAGTGATATGTGTTGTTGCCATCTAGCGTGCCTTACGATTCTAGTGATGGTTGAACAAGAACACGTGAAGAAAAAATGCCCAGAACCCGCGAAATAAATTATGTGTTCTTTTCTTTGATTAAGTTTTTGATGCCACAGTAACGGCGTAACTGTAAAATATATAGTCTTCTTCAGTCTTCATTAATCTTAGTCTAATTTCTTAAAACCTCGAGTGTCGTATCTAGACCACAGAAAGGATGCAGTGATAGTCATTTGGGTTTTCACGGGTGTTCATGATACAAGTGAGAGTTTAACATAGATTATCTGGATCAGTAATAAGCTCGTGTGTGTGCAGTGTGTGTGTGTGTGTGTGTGTGTGTGAGTGTGTTATAGAAGGGACTGGCATAGGGCAACAAACAAATGAATAATTACACACAAAAAGGCTACTTAAAAAAATGTCCCACAGAAGGTTCCAGTCCCTTAAGAGTAGGTTATCCAAAGTTTGAGGACACTCGTCTTGAAACTTGAAATTTATGTGAGCGGAAATAATCATGAGAAGCCTTAAACGTTTCATACGGCTGTTTTTCCCTCCTCCATTCACAGTCGGAAAGGAAGAAACACCCCTAAGAGCTTCTGAATTATAGCATTTTCTACACGACCATGCTCTTCAGAAAATGTGTTGTTTAATTGTATAGGTCAGTCTAACACGCAAAGGTTGTAGGAATAGAAACAAGTCCAAGTTGTATGATTTTTACTCTTAACTATTATTACTTCAGTGTTAAGTGTCGTGTTTTGTTTCAGTATTTTTATTTTTCATCTTGTTTTTTGTCTTACTTGGTTTCTCTTCACTATTAATGTAGAGGGAAAAAAAAGGAAAGAGAAAGAAAGAAATACTAACAAAATAAGGGAAATAAAGCACAGCAGCAGCAACAAAAACAAAAACAAAAACAAAAACATTCAGGCCACCGCCACCACCAACAAAAACGACAACAACAACTACCAAAACAAAAATAAAATTAACAATACCAAACCTGGCTCTACTCCATCACACACACACACACACACACACACACACACACACACACACACACACACACACACACACACAGTCAACAAAAACAAACACGTTCTGAGGCAGAGTAACACAAACAGGAATCAAGCAAGCACCTCTTAAAAGTCGCTTGAAGTACACACACACACACACACACACACACACACACACACACGCGTTCTCTCAGTCTCACTCATTCTCCTTCACGTCCTGAAACATAACTCCGTGTTTTTCTTCAGCAAAGGCTTCTTGGGGCGTGAGGGCGGGGGTCATTTGGTTAGGCTGGAGAAGGAACGGGAAGGCTGAGCTCTTCCCCTTCTTCTTCTTCTGCTCCTCCTTTTCTTTTTCCTCTGCTTGCAGGCTGAGCTCTTCCCAGATTCTTCTTCTAAAGATAGAAGTAAATTTTGGATCTCATCTCCTCCTTTTCTTTTTCCTCTGCTTGCATCGCCGCCTCCTCTTTCACTGCAAGGATCCAGCTACTGATGTCATGCTGAAATAAATTAACAGATCAGTTACTTGTCAGATAAAGTGTTGTAAGACTAAAGATAGAAGTAAATTTTTGGATCTCATCATACTCATCATCTCCATTCTTTTTTATTATTGAGTGTTTATTTTCTCCCATCCAACACCACAGTCAAAAATTAGTCCGTGGAAGGAAATCCTACTATTCCAAGCGAAACATAATCTATTGGGGGAAATTGGATATATTACCTATTAGACGTCAGGGAAAATCTCACAGTACGAGTCTCTCTCTCTCTCTCTCTCTCTCTCTCTCTCTCTCTCTCTCTCTCTCTCTCTCTCTCTCTCTCTCTCTCTCTCTCTCTCTCTCTCTCCTCGTTCATGTGTGGGGAAGGTGACATGATCTGTCAGACCCTGCACCTCAGGAGATTCTCGTAGGCGTCTCTTTCCAGTACTTAAGAATACAAGTCCACATTTGTCACGATTCCCTTCAATAGTGTCTTTAAGCGATAAATTTGGTCAATGCTTCACAATTTTGCGGACAGAGTGTTTTGAACCTGGCAACACTGGCATGGCTGGGCCGGGCAATGCGTGGTCAAGTGGTGTCACAGTTCAGTGCTTCAGTTATAGTCTTGGTTGTTGTTGCTCCATCCATTGATTGACACTAGCCCTTGTTGTTCCACTGTCTCAGTTTTGTTTACTTGCCTCCATCACTTGAACGAAGTAAGAGTATGTCAATTTTTTATTTATTTATTTTTTACTATAATGTATATTAAAAGTGTTTTTCAGAATGTTACGTTCTTGTCTACGATTGTCAGTATTATCTTTTCATTAAAGCATTCTGAAATATCATGTTGCCTGTTTGTTGATACGCTTATCAGTACTTACTGGTTTTCTATATGGCATTTTGAAAGGTCGTGTGTGACTTGTTGTTTGGTCTATATGAAGGGAGCATCAGTACAGATGGACTGGTTTAAAAGGGAGCAGTAGATAAGGGGATTGAAATGTCTCAGAGATAACGAGGCAGGTTATCAGAAGTGTTCTTCCTTGGTGGTGCAAAATTCTTGTTGATCTATCACATAAATTATAAAAAGTCCTTGAAGACTTCAATAATTCCTACTATAACCTTTTGAAAGGATACACAGATGAGAAGTGTCTCAAATCCTCCCTCTTGAAATAAGTAATCATTAACAGAAGTAAATGTAGAAGTAGGTTGGCAGTTTATTAAAATCTTGCAAAGACTCCATTGGCTATTAAAAACTGTCGGAATAAGAGTATGAACACTCCATTACCTTTCGTAAGAGTATGTTATAAGTTGTCGAGGTACGAGGTACGAGGTACATTAAATTCCACTACAGCCAATAGGTTGAGATAAGGTGTTAGTAAGCCCGTAGTTCCTTCCGCCACTCCCATGAGAGGACTTACTTTTGAAGTCATTGTGTTAGTTTCTGAGCAAACAAATAAGAGTGACTGTGGAACCTGTCCCATATAAGGAAAGCCATAAGATTGCTAGTAGATCGTAGTTTACGGAATCCATGGTGACAACAACAAACAAGGCTGTAAGCAAATAGTAGCTACTTCATAACATTTCTGTTAAGGGTAGATTCTAAACCTTTACAAACACAGGGAACCAAAGTTATAAACTGGCATTCTGTAAAGTTTAGATTGGTGGTGAGTAGATACGTATGTGCTTCATAAAATTCCTGTTGAGAATAGATTCAGAAGCCTCACAAACTCAGAAAAAAAATGTAGACACACAGTATATTTGAAGACCATAAAAGGTCTCCGCCGACCCTGCGTCGAGGGCCTCTCTGGACTATCATAAACAACACACGCATGCACATACACAGAGAATCCTGTAGGGCCGGTTGAGGCTTCGAATCCAGCACGTCATGTCATATTTATAACGTTTTTATCGAGTTAAACCAAACCCTCGGCTTCATAAACATTGATATATCCTCCCACCGTTACTTACTGCACTCCAGTGTCCTCAATAGGTGACAAATACCTTCAACCAGTAAGAATCCACGGAGGGTTCATCAATGTATGTCCATGCGTGTGTGGCAGCGATGATTTGGGTGATCCGTCGTCCAGAAAGACCACAGGTGGCGGGCCTCGTCACATGGTAGGGGAGGTATGGTCTTTGACTTTAGTGTGTGTCTGTAGTTTGAAGTGTCTATAGTCGGTGCGAGATATTGCAATTCCTCACTAATGAAAAGGTTAACTAGCATTTTCACTCACTTTCATCATTTTCCTTCATAAACTGCATCTCTCTGCTTGTTTTTTATGCGGTTTTTCAAAAGAAGAAGACAGTGTGAACTAAAGTAGCCAATATATATATATATATATATATATATATATATATATATATATATATATATATATATATATATATATATATATATATATATATATAATATTTTTTTCGCGGTCTTATTGTAGTATAATATTCAGCAGTTTTTTTTACTTTCTTACTTTTTATTTTCTTTCTATTTCGTCTCTTTCATTTATTCTTTCTTTTTACCTTTCCTTTTTCCCTTTATGCATTTTTCTATCAATCTACGCATTTTTTCTTTTTTTCTTTGTTATGGACCAGTCTTATTAACACATACTCAAATGAGAAAATTAAAACTCAACTCGAGCATACCTTGGGTCCTGCCTCATGAATAAAGCGGCGCATATCGTCAATGGAGAAGTCTCTGAAGTGCTGCGGGGAGAGGGCAGGCATATCCTCGTCCTCCTGCCCGGCACTCACCCCTGCCAGCCAGCAGCACATCACCACCACCGCCATGCACGCCACCTGCAACGAAGAGGGCGCAATATTCTAAAACACTTCTGTCACATAACTGATACACATTGGTTCGTTATAAAAATTTATTCTGAGAGTCTGGAGTAGTATAGGTAATATTTCACGATGAGGTTGAGCAGACCGTACAACTGAGACCATGATTAATGGACAGTAGCACAGAATAACAAGAGACACGAAGACATGATACCAAGAATAACACACAGAACAACAAGACACTCGAATACAACGCACATACACAACAAAACGCAGGACAGCAAAGGTATAGCAGAACATAACCCAAAATAAGAAAACAGAATAGAATAACAAGAAGCAGGTAGATATAAGTTTATGTATACAAGTCAAATTCTGAACAATATGATGAGAGAAAATGTATCACCTGTCATCATCTAATTAACATCACCTTACTTCCTTCTCTTATCTCGAAAAAAAAAAAATCGTTTAACTTTTTTTTTCTGATTGGTTGACAAAAAATATATAGTTTCCACACCGTAGTTCTTGCCTCTATTTTTTTTCACATATATGTAATTGTTTTGGGTTATTCCGACTGCCTCTGTGTTCTTTTCCTACATCATGCCTCGCTTTCGTCATTTGTGCATTGTGCAGTAGTGTGGGGAGTGAGACGTGAGACACCCCGGGATTCTGGAGCTGTATTAGTAGAGTGGTCGTGTGTGTGTGTTTCACTGTTTGATCTGCTGCAGTCTCTGACGAGACAGCCAGACGTTACCCTACGGAACGAGCTCAGAGCTCATTATTTCCGATCTTCGGATAGGCCTGAGACCAGGCACACACCACACACCGGGACAACAAGATCACAACTCCTCGATTTACATCCCGTACCTACTCACTGCTAGGTGAACAGGGGCTACACGTGAAAGCAGACACACCCAAATATCTCCACCCGGCCGGGGAATCGAACCCCGGTCCTCTGGCTTGTGAAGCCAGCGCTCTAACCACTGAGCTACCGGGCATGTGTGTGTGTGTGTGTGTGTGTGTACGCGTGTGTATGTAGTAGTAGTAGTAGTAGTAGTAGTAGTAGTAGTAGTAGTAGTAGTAGTAGTAGTAGTAGTAGTAGTAGTAGTGGTAGTAGTAGTAGTAGTAGTAGTAGTAGTAGTAGTAGTAGTAGTAATAGTAGTAACTGTTATTGTACTATACTAATATATTATTACTACTACTACTACTACTACTATTACAGCTACTACTACTACTACTACTACTACTACTACTACTACTACTACTACTACTACTGCTGCTGCTGCTGCTGCTGCTGCTGCTGCTGCTGCTGCTACATTTACATTTCCAAACACTTTACTATCTTAAGAAGTATTTTCAAAGACCAACGAGATAACTTGTCGGGTTTTCGCTGGTGTTTCTCAGCAGATGATGCAGAGTCCTTGTCTAACCCTGACCAGAACCACGAAAACCTTGAAAACCCCGATCACTTCCACTACACCCTCAGCCTCTTAAAAATAGTAAAGACAAGAAGCCGACACAATGATGAATGTGGTTCCTTTACTTATATCAACGGGCCTTTGATTTTATTTCCCTCATCATAAACAATTCGTGATCAGATGGAATACGTGGATGCGGATATGTGTAAGAACGTATTGCCTTAATTGTGTGAAAGCTGTGTCAATTAATACAATTTTCTTCTTCTAAACAATTCATAGTTAAATAAATCAATGGAAAAGAAACTGAGATTTGATTGTTGATGGGTTTCCTCAGTTGTGTAAACATGATGTATATGATATAGTTTGCTTTCTCTTTCTTATAAGATAATTATGAACAAATGATGAGGTAATGTTTAAGAACGCCTTCCCTTACTTGAGTGAATGTATATAGTTTGAGTCAATACTTTTCCTCAACTAAACAAATCGTGAACAACAAAAATAAGGAAGATAAATGTATGAGTGAAACAAAAAAAAAGGATAATGAAAAAGATGTGGAAATATCTAAGAATGTGGTTTCTTACTTGTGAGAACGCCATGTGAATTAATACAGCCTTTCCGGTTGTAAACAACTTGTAACCAGCCAAATGTTGACTAAAGAGTGGCAGTGAGCGAGACCATTACAATCCTTATGTACCCTCGGTGGGCGTTGTTTCTTTATTCTGGCAACACTGCGGCTCTGTTTTCACCGCGGCCCGATGACAATGCCTACTAAGAGGAATTGGATTAAACACATCGAGGAATTCAGACATCGAAACTAAAATTCATATTGTGAAAAGGAAAAGAAAAAAAGAAAAAAGACTACTATTTCCTGACAAACTACGCAGGCTTAGTGTTGGGACGTGTTTGGTGCTATACGAGAATTGTGACCTTTAGGAGTCCCGGTAAACTGTGGACTCGGCGTAATGTGATATAGGGCGTCTTTTGGTTGGGACTGTGCTCTGAAACTCTCCACTCCCTCACGACAATTGTTTCATTGGCTGGAGATATGAGTGGTCGTGTTCTCGTGATACTTTTCCTTCTACAACTGATGCAGAACCTTAAAATTGTCACAAGTACTCTCATCTGCTATTGCTGCAGTAATGTTAACAAAGCATCTTACGTGAGATTGTTTTCGAGCACATGGTGGAGAAAGGTTCGGAAAAATTGACTGGCCAGTTTTTTTTTTTTATATAACTTTTAGGAGGCGACAAGTCGAATCTTTTTTTTTTTTTTATCAGTTCGTAAGTAAAGAAAAGAAAAAAATCTTCGAAATCTCTTGGTACTGGAGAATCATGAAGACGCTCTTTTCGAAAAAAAAAAAACATAAATAACTTCTATTAAGAACTCAATGTTGTGCGTTCCCGAAGATTATACGAGAGATATTATAAACTCCATTTCTCCATCCACTACTTCCTTACCCTCTCCTCCGCCTCCCTTATCCTGTTTATAGTCCTCGCTATGTCACTCTATACTACGCAACGCTTTACACTTTACTAACAAAGAATCGTTTCTGAGTCACCCACAAAGAGGAACATAATCTGAAAAATTTCTATCCGCATCTACATCACTTTCAAAATGCTCTAGTTGAATTTAAGCGAGCTTATAAGATTTTTTTTTTTTCATTATAATGAAAGGTTAACAAGATTTTAACAACATGAACAGAAAAAAGATTCGTGAAAATCTGACCGATCATCTCTGTGGCATTTGAAAATAGTCGTGATGAAAGATAAAATCGTTTAGAGGTGTTTTTAAGGAACTAATGATAGATCAACAAGGTTTCTACATTATTAACAGGAGAAACACTCATAAAAAACCGTCTAATAATCT